>NW_027617253.1:0-132568 GCF_964187855.1 Myxine glutinosa | reverse complement strand
ACACAAGTGCGAAAAGTGGTTTTTCAACACTATCACAAGTGCGAAAAGTGTTTTTTCCACACTAATACACATGCAAAAGTGGTTTCCTGCACCAACACAAGTGCGAAAAGTGGTTTTTCAACACTAACACAAGTGCGAAAAGTGGTTTTTCAACACTAACACAAGTGCAAAAAGTGGTTTTTCAGCAATATCACAAGTGCAAAAAGTGTTTTTTCCACACTAATACAAGTGCAAAAGTGGTTTCCTGCACCAACACAAGTGCGAAAAGTGGTTTTTCAACACTAACACAAGTGCGAATAGTGGTTTTTCAACACTATCACAAGTGCAAAAAGTGTTTTTTCCACACTAAAACAAGTGCAAAAGTGGTTTCCTGCACCAACACAAGTGCGAAAAGTGGTTTTTCAACACTAACACAAGTGCGATAAGTGGTTTTTCAACACTAACACAAGTGCGAAAAGTGGTTTTTCAACACTAACACAAGTGCGAAAAGTGCTTTTTCCACACTAATACAAGTGCAAAAGTGGTTTCCTGCACCAACACAAGTGCGAAAAGTGGTTTTTCAACACTAACACAAGTGCTAAAAGTGTTTTTTCCACACTAATACAAGTGCAAAAGTGGTTTTCTGCACCAACACAAGTGCGAAAAGTGGTTTTTCAACACTAACACAAGTGCGAAAAGTGGTTTTTCAACACTATCACAAGTGCAAAAAGTGTTTTTTCCACACTAATACAAGTGCAAAAGTGGTTTCCTGCACCAACACAAGTGCGAAAAGTGGTTTTTCAACACTAACACAAGTGCGAAAAGTGGTTTTTCAACACTAACACAAGTGCAAAAAGTGTTTTTTCCACACTAATACAAGTGCAAAAGTGGTTTCCTGCACCAACACAAGTGCGAAAAGTGGTTTTTCAACACTAACACAAGTGCGAAAAGTGGTTTTTCAACACTAACACAAGTGCAAAAAGTGGTTTCCTGCACCAACACAAGTGCGTAATGTGGTTTTTCAACACTAACACAAGTGCGAAAAGTGGTTTTTCAACACAATCACAAGTGCAAAAAGTGTTTTTTCCACACTAATACAAGTGCAAAAGTGGTTTCCTGCACCAACACAAGTGCGAAAAGTGGTTTTTCAACACTAACACAAGTGCGAAAAGTGGTTTTTCAACACTATCACAAGTGCAAAAAGTGTTTTTTCCACACTAATACAAGTGCAAAAGTGGTATCCTGCACCAACACAAGTGCGAAAAGTGGTTTTTCAACACTAACACAAGTGCGAAAAGTGGTTTTTCAACACTATCACAAGTGCAAAAAGTGTTTTTTTCACACTAATACAAGTGCAAAAGTGGTTTCCTGCACCAACACAAGTGCGAAAAGTGGTTTTTCAACACTAACACAAGTGCGGAAAGTCGTTTTTCAACACTAACAGAAGTGCGAAAAGTGGTTTTTCAACACTATCACAAGTGCAAAAAGTGTTTTTTCCACACTAATACAAGTGCAAAAGTGGTTTCTTGCACCAACACAAGTGCGAAAAGTGGTTTTTCAACACTAACACAAGTGCGAAAAGTGGTTTTTCAACACTAATACAAGTGCAAAAGTGGTTTCCTGCACCAACACAAGTGCGAAAAGTGGTTTTTCAACACTAACACAAGTGCGAAAAGTGTTTTTTCCACACTAATACAAGTGCAAAAGTGGTTTCCTGCACCAACACAAGTGCGAAAAGTGGTTTTTCAACACTAACACAAGTGCGAAAAGTGTTTTTTCCACACTAATACAAGTGCAAAAGTGGTTTCCTGCACCAACACAAGTGCGAAAAGTGGTTTTTCAACACTAACACAAGTGCGAAAAGTTGTTTTTCAACACTAACACAAGTGCGAAAAGTGGTTTTTCAACACTATCACAAGTGCAAAAAGTGTTTTTTCCACACTAATACAAGTGCAAAAGTGGTTTCCTGCACCAACACAAGTGCGAAAAGTGGTTTTTCAACACTAACACAAGTGCGAAAAGTTGTTTTTCAACACTATCACAAGTGCAAAAAGTGTTTTTTCCACACTAAAACAAGTGCAAAAGTGGTTTCCTGCACCAACACAAGTGCGAAAAGTGGTTTTTCAACACTAACACAAGTGCGAAAAGTGGTTTTTCAACACTAACACAAGTGCGAAAAGTGGTTTTTCAACACTAACACAAGTGCGAAAAGTGCTTTTTCCACACTAATACAAGTGCAAAAGTGGTTTTCTGCACCAACACAAGTGCGAAAAGTGGTTTTTCAACACTAACACAAGTGCAAAAAGTGGTTTTTCAACACTATCACAAGTGCAAAAAGTGTTTTTTCCACACTAATACAAGTGCAAAAGTGGTTTCCTGCACCAACACAAGTGCGAAAAGTGGTTTTTCAACACTAACACAAGTGCGAAAAGTGGTTTTTCAACACTAACACAAGTGCAAAAAGTGTTTTTTCCACACTAATACAAGTGCAAAAGTGGTTTCCTGCACCAACACAAGTGCGAAAAGTGGTTTTTCAACACTAACACAAGTGCGAAAAGTGGTTTTTCAACACTAACACAAGTGCAAAAAGTGGTTTTTCAACACAATCACAAGTGCAAAAAGTGTTTTTTCCACACTAACACAAGTGCAAAAGTGGTTTCCTGCACCAAAACAAGTGCGAAAAGTGGTTTTTCAACACTAACACAAGTGCGAAAAGTGGTTTTTCAACACTAACACAAGTGCGAAAAGTGGTTTTTCAACACTATCACAAGTGCAAAAAGTGTTTTTTCCACACTAATACAAGTGCAAAAGTGGTTTCCTGCACCAACACAAGTGCGAAAAGTGGTTTTTCAACACTAACACAAGTGTGAAAAGTTTTTTTCAACACTAACACAAGTGTGAAAAGTGGTTTTTCAACACTAACACAAGTGCAAAAAGTGGTTTTTCCACACTAATACAAGTGCAAAAGTGGTTTCCTGCACCAACACAAGTGCGTAATGTGGTTTTTCAACACTAACACAAGTGCGAAAAGTGGTTTTTCAACACTATCACAAGTGCAAAAAGTGTTTTTTCCACACTAATACAAGTGCAAAAGTGGTTTCCTGCACCAACACAAGTGCGAAAAGTGGTTTTTCAACACTAACACAAGTGTGAAAAGTGGTTTTTCAAGACAAACACAAGTGCGAAAAGTGTTTTTTCCACACTAATACATGTGCAAAAGTGGTTTCCTGCACCAACACAAGTGCGAAAAGTGGTTTTTCAACACTAACACAAGTGCGAAAAGTGGTTTTTCAACACTAACACAAGTGTGAAAAGTGGTTTTTCAACACTATCACAAGTGCAAAAAGTGTTTTTTCCACACTAATACAAGTGCAAAAATGGTTTCCTGCACCAACACAAGTGCGAAAAGTGGTTTTTCATCACTAACACAAGTGCGATAAGTGGTTTTTCAACACTAACACAAGTGCGAAAAGTGGTTTTTCAACACTAACACAAGTGCGAAAAGTGCTTTTTCCACACTAATACAAGTGCAAAAGTGGTTTCCTGCACCAACACAAGTGCGAAAAGTGGTTTTTCAACACTAACACAAGTGCTAAAAGTGTTTTTTCCACACTAATACAAGTGCAAAAGTGGTTTTCTGCACCAACACAAGTGCGAAAAGTGGTTTTTCAACACTAACACAAGTGCGAAAAGTGGTTTTTCAACACTATCACAAGTGCAAAAAGTGTTTTTTCCACACTAATACAAGTGCAAAAGTGGTTTCCTGCACCAACACAAGTGCGAAAAGTGGTTTTTCAACACTAACACAAGTGCGAAAAGTGGTTTTTCAACACTAACACAAGTGCAAAAAGTGTTTTTTCCACACTAATACAAGTGCAAAAGTGGTTTCCTGCACCAACACAAGTGCGAAAAGTGGTTTTTCAACACTAACACAAGTGCGAAAAGTGGTTTTTCAACACTAACACAAGTGCAAAAAGTGGTTTCCTGCACCAACACAAGTGCGTAATGTGGTTTTTCAACACTAACACAAGTGCGAAAAGTGGTTTTTCAACACAATCACAAGTGCAAAAAGTGTTTTTTCCACACTAATACAAGTGCAAAAGTGGTTTCCTGCACCAACACAAGTGCGAAAAGTGGTTTTTCAACACTAACACAAGTGCGAAAAGTGGTTTTTCAACACTATCACAAGTGCAAAAAGTGTTTTTTCCACACTAATACAAGTGCAAAAGTGGTATCCTGCACCAACACAAGTGCGAAAAGTGGTTTTTCAACACTAACACAAGTGCGAAAAGTGGTTTTTCAACACTATCACAAGTGCAAAAAGTGTTTTTTCACACTAATACAAGTGCAAAAGTGGTTTCCTGCACCAACACAAGTGCGAAAAGTGGTTTTTCAACACTAACACAAGTGCGGAAAGTCGTTTTTCAACACTAACAGAAGTGCGAAAAGTGGTTTTTCAACACTATCACAAGTGCAAAAAGTGTTTTTTCCACACTAATACAAGTGCAAAAGTGGTTTCTTGCACCAACACAAGTGCGAAAAGTGGTTTTTCAACACTAACACAAGTGCGAAAAGTGGTTTTTCAACACTATCACAAATGCAAAAAGTGTTTTTTCCACACTAATACAAGTGCAAAAGTGGTTTCCTGCACCAACACAAGTGCGAAAAGTGGTTTTTCAACACTAACACAAGTGCGAAAAGTTGTTTTTCAACACTAACACAAGTGCGAAAAGTGGTTTTTCAACACTATCACAAGTGCAAAAAGTGTTTTTTCCACACTAATACAAGTGCAAAAGTGGTTTCCTGCACCAACACAAGTGCGAAAAGTGGTTTTTCAACACTAACACAAGTGCGAAAAGTTGTTTTTCAACACTATCACAAGTGCAAAAAGTGTTTTTTCCACACTAAAACAAGTGCAAAAGTGGTTTCCTGCACCAACACAAGTGCGAAAAGTGGTTTTTCAACACTAACACAAGTGCGAAAAGTGGTTTTTCAACACTAACACAAGTGCGAAAAGTGGTTTTTCAACACTAACACAAGTGCGAAAAGTGCTTTTTCCACACTAATACAAGTGCAAAAGTGGTTTTCTGCACCAACACAAGTGCGAAAAGTGGTTTTTCAACACTAACACAAGTGCAAAAAGTGGTTTTTCAACACTATCACAAGTGCAAAAAGTGTTTTTTCCACACTAATACAAGTGCAAAAGTGGTTTCCTGCACCAACACAAGTGCGAAAAGTGGTTTTTCAACACTAACACAAGTGCGAAAAGTGGTTTTTCAACACTAACACAAGTGCAAAAAGTGTTTTTTCCACACTAATACAAGTGCAAAAGTGGTTTCCTGCACCAACACAAGTGCGAAAAGTGGTTTTTCAACACTAACACAAGTGCGAAAAGTGGTTTTTCAACACTAACACAAGTGCAAAAAGTGGTTTTTCAACACAATCACAAGTGCAAAAAGTGTTTTTTCCACACTAACACAAGTGCAAAAGTGGTTTCCTGCACCAAAACAAGTGCGAAAAGTGGTTTTTCAACACTAACACAAGTGCGAAAAGTGGTTTTTCAACACTAACACAAGTGCGAAAAGTGGTTTTTCAACACTATCACAAGTGCAAAAAGTGTTTTTTCCACACTAATACAAGTGCAAAAGTGGTTTCCTGCACCAACACAAGTGCGAAAAGTGGTTTTTCAACACTAACACAAGTGTGAAAAGTTTTTTTCAACACTAACACAAGTGTGAAAAGTGGTTTTTCAACACTAACACAAGTGCAAAAAGTGGTTTTTCCACACTAATACAAGTGCAAAAGTGGTTTCCTGCACCAACACAAGTGCGTAATGTGGTTTTTCAACACTAACACAAGTGCGAAAAGTGGTTTTTCAACACTATCACAAGTGCAAAAAGTGTTTTTTCCACACTAATACAAGTGCAAAAGTGGTTTCCTGCACCAACACAAGTGCGAAAAGTGGTTTTTCAACACTAACACAAGTGTGAAAAGTGGTTTTTCAAGACAAACACAAGTGCGAAAAGTGTTTTTTCCACACTAATACATGTGCAAAAGTGGTTTCCTGCACCAACACAAGTGCGAAAAGTGGTTTTTCAACACTAACACAAGTGCGAAAAGTGGTTTTTCAACACTAACACAAGTGTGAAAAGTGGTTTTTCAACACTATCACAAGTGCAAAAAGTGTTTTTTCCACACTAATACAAGTGCAAAAATGGTTTCCTGCACCAACACAAGTGCGAAAAGTGGTTTTTCATCACTAACACAAGTGCGAAAAGTGGTTTTTCAACACAAACACAAGTGCGAAAAGTGGTTTTTCAACACTATCACAAGTGCGAAAAGTGTTTTTTCCACACTAATACACATGCAAAAGTGGTTTCCTGCACCAACACAAGTGCGAAAAGTGGTTTTTCAACACTAACACAAGTGCGAAAAGTGGTTTTTCAACACTAACACAAGTGCGAAAAGTGGTTTTTCAGCAATATCACAAGTGCAAAAAGTGTTTTTTCCACACTAATACAAGTGCAAAAGTGGTTTCCTGCACCAACACAAGTGCGAAAAGTGGTTTTTCAACACTAACACAAGTGCGAATAGTGGTTTTTCAACACTATCACAAGTGCAAAAAGTGTTTTTTCCACACTAAAACAAGTGCAAAAGTGGTTTCCTGCACCAACACAAGTGCGAAAAGTGGTTTTTCAACACTAACACAAGTGCGATAAGTGGTTTTTCAACACTAACACAAGTGCGAAAAGTGGTTTTTCAACACTAACACAAGTGCGAAAAGTGCTTTTTCCACACTAATACAAGTGCAAAAGTGGTTTCCTGCACCAACACAAGTGCGAAAAGTGGTTTTTCAACACTAACACAAGTGCTAAAAGTGTTTTTTCCACACTAATACAAGTGCAAAAGTGGTTTCCTGCACCAACACAAGTGCGAAAAGTGGTTTTTCAACACTAACACAAGTGTGAAAAGTGGTTTTTCAAGACAAACACAAGTGCGAAAAGTGTTTTTGCCACACTAATACATGTGCAAAAGTGGTTTCCTGCACCAACACAAGTGCGAAAAGTGGTTTTTCAACACTAACACAAGTGCGAAAAGTGGTTTTTCAACACTAACACAAGTGTGAAAAGTGGTTTTTCAACACTATCACAAGTGCAAAAAGTGTTTTTTCCACACTAATACAAGTGCAAAAATGGTTTCCTGCACCAACACAAGTGCGAAAAGTGGTTTTTCATCCCTAACACAAGTGCGAAAAGTGGTTTTTCAACACAAACACAAGTGCGAAAAGTGGTTTTTCAACACTATCACAAGTGCGAAAAGTGTTTTTTCCACACTAATACACATGCAAAAGTGGTTTCCTGCACCAACACAAGTGCGAAAAGTGGTTTTTCAACACTAACACAAGTGCGAAAAGTGGTTTTTCAACACTAACACAAGTGCAAAAAGTGGTTTTTCAGCAATATCACAAGTGCAAAAAGTGTTTTTTCCACACTAATACAAGTGCAAAAGTGGTTTCCTGCACCAACACAAGTGCGAAAAGTGGTTTTTCAACACTAACACAAGTGTGAATAGTGGTTTTTCAACACTATCACAAGTGCAAAAAGTGTTTTTTCCACACTAAAACAAGTGCAAAAGTGGTTTCCTGCACCAACACAAGTGCGAAAAGTGGTTTTTCAACACTAACACAAGTGCGATAAGTGGTTTTTCAACACTAACACAAGTGCGAAAAGTGGTTTTTCAACACTAACACAAGTGCGAAAAGTGCTTTTTCCACACTAATACAAGTGCAAAAGTGGTTTCCTGCACCAACACAAGTGCGAAAAGTGGTTTTTCAACACTAACACAAGTGCTAAAAGTGTTTTTTCCACACTAATACAAGTGCAAAAGTGGTTTTCTGCACCAACACAAGTGCGAAAAGTGGTTTTTCAACACTAACACAAGTGCGAAAAGTGGTTTTTCAACACTATCACAAGTGCAAAAAGTGTTTTTTCCACACTAATACAAGTGCAAAAGTGGTTTCCTGCACCAACACAAGTGCGAAAAGTGGTTTTTCAACACTAACACAAGTGCGAAAAGTGGTTTTTCAACACTAACACAAGTGCAAAAAGTGTTTTTTCCACACTAATACAAGTGCAAAAGTGGTTTCCTGCACCAACACAAGTGCGAAAAGTGGTTTTTCAACACTAACACAAGTGCGAAAAGTGGTTTTTCAACACTAACACAAGTGCAAAAAGTGGTTTCCTGCACCAACACAAGTGCGTAATGTGGTTTTTCAACACTAACACAAGTGCGAAAAGTGGTTTTTCAACACTAACAGAAGTGCGAAAAGTGGTTTTTCAACACTATCACAAGTGCAAAAAGTGTTTTTTCCACACTAATACAAGTGCAAAAGTGGTTTCTTGCACCAACACAAGTGCGAAAAGTGGTTTTTCAACACTAACACAAGTGCGAAAAGTGGTTTTTCAACACTATCACAAATGCAAAAAGTGTTTTTTCCACACTAATACAAGTGCAAAAGTGGTTTCCTGCACCAACACAAGTGCGAAAAGTGGTTTTTCAACACTAACACAAGTGCGAAAAGTGGTTTTTCAACACAAACACAAGTGCGAAAAGTGTTTTTCCACACTAATACAAGTGCAAAAGTGGTTTCCTGCACCAACACAAGTGCGAAAAGTGGTTTTTCAACACTAACAGAAGTGTGAAAAGTGGTTTTTCAACACTATCACAAGTGTAAAAAGTGTTTTTTCCACACTAATACAAGTGCAAAAATGGTTTCCTGCACCAACACAAGTGCGAAAAGTGGTTTTTCATCACTAACACAAGTGCAAAAAGTGGTTTTTCAACACAAACACAAGTGCGAAAAGTGGTTTTTCAACACTATCACAAGTGCGAAAAGTGTTTTTTCCACACTAATACACGTGCAAAAGTGATTTCCTGCACCAACACAAGTGCGAAAAGTGGTTTTTCAACACTATCACAAGTGCGAAAAGTGGTTTTTCAACACTAACACAAGTGCGAAAAGTGGTTTTTCAACAATATCACAAGTGCAAAAAGTGTTTTTTCCACGCTAATACAAGTGCAAAAGTGGTTTCCTGCACCAACACAAGTGCGAAAAGTGGTTTTTCAACACTAACACAAGTGCAAATAGTGGTTTTTCAACACTAACACAAGTGCAAAAAGTGTTTTTTCCACACTAATACAAGTGCAAAAGTGGTTTTCTGCACCAACACAAGTGCGAAAAGTGGTTTTTCAACACTAACACAAGTGCGAAAAGTGGTTTTTCAACACTATCACAAGTGCAAAAAGTGTTTTTTCCACACTAATACAAGTGCAAAAGTGGTTTCCTGCACCAACACAAGTGCGAAAAGTGGTTTTTCAACACTAACACAAGTGCGAAAAGTGGTTTTTCAACACTAACACAAGTGCAAAAAGTGTTTTTTCCACACTAATACAAGTGCAAAAGTGGTTTCCTGCACCAACACAAGTGCGAAAAGTGGTTTTTCAACACTAACACAAGTGCAAAAAGTGGTTTTTCAACACTAACACAAGTGCAAAAAGTGGTTTCCTGCACCAACACAAGTGCGTAATGTGGTTTTTCAACACTAACACAAGTGCGAAAAGTGGTTTTTCAACACAATCACAAGTGCAAAAAGTGTTTTTTCCACACTAATACAAGTGCAAAAGTGGTTTCCTGCACCAACACAAGTGCGAAAAGTGGTTTTTCAACACTAACACAAGTGCGAAAAGTGGTTTTTCAACACTATCACAAGTGCAAAAAGTGTTTTTTCCACACTAATACAAGTGCAAAAGTGGTTTCCTGCACCAACACAAGTGCGAAAAGTGTTTTTTCAACACTAACACAAGTGCGAAAAGTGGTTTTTCAACACTATCACAAGTGCAAAAAGTGTTTTTTTCACACTAATACAAGTGCAAAAGTGGTTTCCTGCACCAACACAAGTGCGAAAAGTGGTTTTTCAACACTAACACAAGTGCGGAAAGTCGTTTTTCAACACTAACAGAAGTGCGAAAAGTGGTTTTTCAACACTATCACAAGTGCAAAAAGTGTTTTTTCCACACTAATACAAGTGCAAAAGTGGTTTCTTGCACCAACACAAGTGCGAAAAGTGGTTTTTCAACACTAACACAAGTGCGAAAAGTGGTTTTTCAACACTATCACAAATGCAAAAAGTGTTTTTTCCACACTAATACAAGTGCAAAAGTGGTTTCCTGCACCAACACAAGTGCGAAAAGTGGTTTTTCAACACTAACACAAGTGCGAAAAGTGGTTTTTCAACCCAAACACAAGTGCGGAGAGTGTTTTTCCACACTAATACAAGTGCAAAAGTGGTTTCCTGCACCAACACAAGTGCGAAAAGTGGTTTTTCAACACTAACACAAGTGTGAAAAGTGGTTTTTCAACACAAACACAAGTGCGAAAAGTGGTTTTTCAACACTAACACAAGTGCGAAAAGTGGTTTTTCAACCCAAACACAAGTGCGGAGAGTGTTTTTCCACACTAATACAAGTGCAAAAATGGTTTCCTGCACCAACACAAGTGCGAAAAGTGGTTTTTCATCACTAACACAAGTGCAAAAAGTGGTTTTTCAACACAAACACAAGTGCGAAAAGTGGTTTTTCAACAATATCACAAGTGCGAAAAGTGTTTTTTCCACACTAATACACGTGCAAAAGTGATTTCCTGCACCAACACAAGTGCGAAAAGTGGTTTTTCAACACTAACACAAGTGCGAAAAGTGGTTTTTCAACACTAACACAAGTGCGAAAAGTGGTTTTTCAACAATATCACAAGTGCAAAAAGTGTTTTTTCCACACTAATACAAGTGCAAAAGTGGTTTCCTGCACCAACACAAGTGCGAAAAGTGGTTTTTCAACACTAACACAAGTGCGAATAGTGGTTTTTCAACACTATCACAAGTGCAAAAAGTGTTTTTTCCACACTAAAACAAGTGCAAAAGTGGTTTCCTGCACCAATACAAGTGCGATAAGTGGTTTTTCAACACTAACACAAGTGCGAAAAGTGGTTTTTCAACACTAACACAAGTGCGAAAAGTGGTTTTTCAACACTAACACAAGTGCGAAAAGTGCTTTTTCCACACTAATACAAGTGCAAAAGTGGTTTCCTGCACCAACACAAGTGCGAAAAGTGGTTTTTCAACACTAACGCAAGTGCAAAAAGTGGTTTTTCAACACTAACACAAGTGCTAAAAGTGTTTTTTCCACACTAATACAAGTGCAAAAGTGGTTTTCTGCACCAACACAAGTGCGAAAAGTGGTTTTTCAACACTAACACAAGTGCGAAAAGTGGTTTTTCAACACTATCACAAGTGCAAAAAGTGTTTTTTCCACACTAATACAAGTGCAAAAGTGGTTTCCTGCACCAACACAAGTGCGAAAAGTGGTTTTTCAACACTAACACAAGTGCGAAAAGTGGTTTTTCAACACTAACACAAGTGCAAAAAGTGTTTTTTCCACACTAATACAAGTGCAAAAGTGGTTTCCTGCACCAACACAAGTGCGAAAAGTGGTTTTTCAACACTAACACAAGTGCGAAAAGTGGTTTTTCAACACTAACACAAGTGCAAAAAGTGGTTTCCTGCACCAACACAAGTGCGTAATGTGGTTTTTCAACACTAACACAAGTGCGAAAAGTGGTTTTTCAACACAATCACAAGTGCAAAAAGTGTTTTTTCCACACTAATACAAGTGCAAAAGTGGTTTCCTGCACCAACACAAGTGCGAAAAGTGGTTTTTCAACACTAACACAAGTGCGAAAAGTGGTTTTTCAACACTATCACAAGTGCAAAAAGTGTTTTTTCCACACTAATACAAGTGCAAAAGTGGTTTCCTGCACCAACACAAGTGCGAAAAGTGTTTTTTCAACACTAACGCAAGTGCGAAAAGTGGTTTTTCAACACTATCACAAGTGCAAAAAGTGTTTTTTTCACACTAATACAAGTGCAAAAGTGGTTTCCCGCACCAACACAAGTGCGAAAAGTGGTTTTTCAACACTAACACAAGTGCGAAAAGTGGTTTTTCAACACAAACACAAGTGCGAAAAGTGTTTTTCCACACTAATACAAGTGCAAAAGTGGTTTCCTGCACCAACACAAGTGCGAAAAGTGGTTTTTCAACACTAAGACAAGTGCAAAAAGTGTTTTTTCCACACTAATACAAGTGCAAAAGTGGTTTCCTGCACCAACACAAGTGCGAAAAGTGGTTTTTCAACACTAACACAAGTGCGAAAAGTGGTTTTTCAACACTAACACAAGTGCGAAAAGTGGTTTTTCAACACTATCACAAGTGCAAAAAGTGTTTTTTCCACACTAATACAAGTGCAAAAGTGGTTTCCTGCACCAACACAAGTGCGAAAAGTGGTTTTTCAACACTAACACAAGTGCGAAAAGTGGTTTTTCAACACTAACACATGTGCGAAAAGTGGTTTTTCAACACTATCACAAGTGCGAAAAGTGTTTTTTCCACACTAATACAAGTGCAAAAGTGGTTTCCTGCACCAACACAAGTGCGTAAAGTGGTTTTTCAACACTAACACAAGTGCGAAAAGTGGTTTTTCAACACTATCACAAGTGCAAAAAGTGTTTTTTCCACACTAATACAAGTGCAAAAGTGGTTTCCTGCACCAACACAAGTGCGAAAAGTGGTTTTTCAACACTAACACAAGTGCGAAAAGTGGTTTTTCAACACTAACACATGTGCGAAAAGTGGTTTTTCAACACTATCACAAGTGCAAAAAGTGTTTTTTCCACACTAATACCAGTGCAAAAGTGGTTTCCTGCGCCAACACAAGTGCAAAAAGTGGTTTTTCAACACTAACACAAGTGCGAAAAGTGGTTTTTCAACACTAACACAAGTGCGAAAAGTGGTTTTTCCACACTAATACAAGTGCAAAAGTGGTTTCCTGCACCAACACAAGTGGGAAAATTGGTTTTTCAACACTAACACAAGTGCGAAAAGTGGTTTTTCAACACTAACACAAGTGCGAAAAGTGGTTTTTCAACACTATCACAAGTGCAAAAAGTGTTTTTTCCACACTATTACAAGTGCAAAAGTGGTTTCCTGCACCAACAGAAGTGCGAAAAGTGGTTTTTCAACACTAACACAAGTGCGAAAAGTGGTTTTTCAACACTAACACAAGTGCGAAAAGTGGTTTTTCAACACTATCACAAGTGCAAAAAGTGTTTTTTTCACACTAATACAAGTGCAAAAGTGGTTTCCTGCACCAACACAAGTGCGAAAAGTGGTTTTTCAACACTAACACAAGTGCGGAAAGTCGTTTTTCAACACTAACAGAAGTGCGAAAAGTGGTTTTTCAACACTATCACAAGTGCAAAAAGTGTTTTTTCCACACTAATACAAGTGCAAAAGTGGTTTCTTGCACCAACACAAGTGCGAAAAGTGGTTTTTCAACACTAACACAAGTGCGAAAAGTGGTTTTTCAACACTATCACAAATGCAAAAAGTGTTTTTTCCACACTAATACAAGTGCAAAAGTGGTTTCCTGCACCAACACAAGTGCGAAAAGTGGTTTTTCAACACTAACACAAGTGCGAAAAGTGGTTTTTCAACACAAACACAAGTGCGAAAAGTGTTTTTCCACACTAATACAAGTGCAAAAGTGGTTTCCTGCACCAACACAAGTGCGAAAAGTGGTTTTTCAACACTAAGACAAGTGCAAAAAGTGTTTTTTCCACACTAATACAAGTGCAAAAGTGGTTTCCTGCACCAACACAAGTGCGAAAAGTGGTTTTTCAACACTAACACAAGTGCGAAAAGTGGTTTTTCAACACTAACACAAGTGCGAAAAGTGGTTTTTCAACACTATCACAAGTGCAAAAAGTGTTTTTTCCACACTAATACAAGTGCAAAAGTGGTTTCCTGCACCAACACAAGTGCGAAAAGTGGTTTTTCAACACTAACACAAGTGCGAAAAGTGGTTTTTCAACACTAACACATGTGCGAAAAGTGGTTTTTCAACACTATCACAAGTGCGAAAAGTGTTTTTCCCACACTAATACAAGTGCAAAAGTGGTTTCCTGCACCAACACAAGTGCGTAAAGTGGTTTTTCAACACTAACACAAGTGCGAAAAGTGGTTTTTCAACACTATCACAAGTGCAAAAAGTGTTTTTTCCACACTAATACAAGTGCAAAAGTGGTTTCCTGCACCAACACAAGTGCGAAAAGTGGTTTTTCAACACTAACACAAGTGCGAAAAGTGGTTTTTCAACACTAACACATGTGCGAAAAGTGGTTTTTCAACACTATCACAAGTGCAAAAAGTGTTTTTTCCACACTAATACAAGTGCAAAAGTGGTTTCCTGCGCCAACACAAGTGCAAAAAGTGGTTTTTCAACACTAACACAAGTGCGAAAAGTGGTTTTTCAACACTAACACAAGTGCGAAAAGTGGTTTTTCAACACTATCACAAGTGCAAAAAGTGTTTTTTCCACACTAATACAAGTGCAAAAATGGTTTCCTGCACCAACACAAGTGCGGAAAGTGTTTTTTCATCACTAACACAAGTGCGAAAAGTGGTTTTTCAACACAAACACAAGTGCGAAAAGTGTTTTTTCCACACTAATACAAGTGCAAAAGTGGTTTCCTGCACCAACACAAGTGCGTAATGTGGTTTTTCAACACTAACACAAGTGCGAAAAGTGGTTTTTCAACACAATCACAAGTGCAAAAAGTGTTTTTTCCACACCAATACAAGTGCAAAAATGGTTTCCTGCACCAACACAAGTGCGAAAAGTGGTTTTTCATCACTAACACAAGTGCGAAAAGTGGTTTTTCAACACAAACACAAGTACGAAAAGTGGTTTTTCAACACTATCACAAGTGCGAAAAGTGTTTTTTCCACACTAATACACGTGCAAAAGTGGTTTCCTGCACCAACACAAGTGCGAAAAGTGGTTTTTCAACACTAACACAAGTGCGAAAAGTGGTTTTTCAACAATATCACAAGTGCAAAAAGTGTTTTTTCCAGAATAATACAAGTGCAAAAGTGGTTTCCTGCACCAACACAAGTGCGAAAAGTGGTTTTTCAACACTAACACAAGTGCGAAAAGTGGTTTTTCAACACTATCACAAGTGCAAAAAGTGTTTTTCCCACACTAATGCAAGTGCAAAAGTGGTTTCCTGCACAAACACAAGTGCGAAAAGTGGTTTTTCAACACTATCACAAGTGCGAAAAGTGTTTTTTCCACACTAATACACGTGAAAAAGTGGTTTCCTGCACCAACACAAGTGCGAAAAGTGGTTTTTCAACACTAACACAAGTGCGAAAAGTGGTTTTTCAACACTATCACAAGTGCAAAAAGTGTTTTTCCACACTAATACAAGTGCAAAAGTGGTTTCCTGCACCAACACAAGTGCGAAAAGTGGTTTTTCAACACTAACACAAGTGTGAAAAGTGGTTTTTCAACACAAACACAAGTGCGAAAAGTGTTTTTTCCACACTAATACACGTGCAAAAGTGGTTTCCTGCACCAACACAAGTGCGAAAAGTGGTTTTTCAACACTAACACAAGTGCGAAAAGTGGTTTTTCAACACTAACACAAGTGTGAAAAGTGGTTTTTCAACACTATCACAAGTGCAAAAAGTGTTTTTTCCACACTAATACAAGTGCAAAAATGGTTTCCTGCACCAACACAAGTGCGAAAAGTGGTTTTTCATCACTAACACAAGTGCGAAAAGTGGTTTTTCAACACAAACACAAGTGCGAAAAGTGGTTTTTCAACACTATCACAAGTGCGAAAAGTGTTTTTTCCACACTAATACACGTGCAAAAGTGGTTTCCTGCACCAACACAAGTGCGAAAAGTGGTTTTCAACACTAACACAAGTGCGAAAAGTGGTTTTTCACCACTAACACAAGTGCGAAAAGTTGTTTTTCAACAATATCACAAGTGCAAAAAGTGTTTTTTCCACACTAATACAAGTGCAAAAGTGGTTTCCTGCACCAACACAAGTGCGAAAAGTGGTTTTTCAACACTAACACAAGTGCGAAAAGTGGTTTTTCAACACTATCACAAGTGCAAAAAGTGTTTTTTCCACACTAATGCAAGTGCAAAAGTGGTTTCCTGCACCAACACAAGTGCGAAAAGTGGTTTTTCAACACTAACAGAAGTGCGAAAAGTGGTTTTTCAACACTATCACAAGTGCAAAAAGTGTTTTTTCCACACTAAAACAAGTGCAAAAGTGGTTTCCTGCACCAACACAAGTGCGAAAAGTGGTTTTTCAACACTAACAAAAGTTAGTGTTGCATTATGCATTATGTTTGCCACTCTGTCAAAGCGCCTTTGGGCTTCTGGAAAAGCGCTCTACAAAATAAATGAATTATTATTATTATTATTATTATTAAGTGCGAAAAGTGGTTTTTCAACACTATCACAAGTGCAAAAAGTGTTTTTTTCACACTAATACAAGTGCAAAAGTGGTTTCCTGCACCAACACAAGTGCGAAAAGTGGTTTTTCAACACTAACACAAGTGGAAAAGTGGTTTTTCAACACTAACACAAGTGCAAAAAGTGTTTTTCCACACTAATACAAGTGCAAAAGTGGTTTCCTGCACCAACACAAGTGCGAAAAGTGGTTTTTCAACACTATCACAAGTGCAAAAAGTGTTTTTCCACACTAATACAAGTGCAAAAGTGGTTTCCTGCACCAACACAAGTGCGAAAAGTGGTTTTTCAACACTAACACAAGTGTGAAAAGTGGTTTTTCAACACAAACACAAGTGCGAAAAGTGTTTTTTCCACACTAATACACGTGCAAAAGTGGTTTCCTGCACCAACACAAGTGCGAAAAGTGGTTTTTCAACACTAACACAAGTGCGAAAAGTGGTTTTTCAACACTAACACAAGTGTGAAAAGTGGTTTTTCAACACTATCACAAGTGCAAAAAGTGTTTTTTCCACACTAATACAAGTGCAAAAATGGTTTCCTGCACCAACACAAGTGCGAAAAGTGGTTTTTCATCACTAACACAAGTGCGAAAAGTGGTTTTTCAACACAAACACAAGTGCGAAAAGTGGTTTTTCAACACTATCACAAGTGCGAAAAGTGTTTTTTCCACACTAATACACGTGCAAAAGTGGTTTCCTGCACCAACACAAGTGCGAAAAGTGGTTTTCAACACTAACACAAGTGCGAAAAGTGGTTTTTCAACACTAACACAAGTGCGAAAAGTTGTTTTTCAACAATATCACAAGTGCAAAAAGTGTTTTTTCCACACTAATACAAGTGCAAAAGTGGTTTCCTGCACCAACACAAGTGCGAAAAGTGGTTTTTCAACACTAACACAAGTGCGAAAAGTGGTTTTTCAACACTATCACAAGTGCAAAAAGTGTTTTTTCCACACTAATGCAAGTGCAAAAGTGGTTTCCTGCACCAACACAAGTGCGAAAAGTGGTTTTTCAACACTAACAGAAGTGCGAAAAGTGGTTTTTCAACACTATCACAAGTGCAAAAAGTGTTTTTCCCACACTAAAACAAGTGCAAAAGTGGTTTCCTGCACCAACACAAGTGCGAAAAGTGGTTTTTCAACACTAACAAAAGTTAGTGTTGCATTATGCATTATGTTTGCCACTCTGTCAAAGCGCCTTTGGGCTTCTGGAAAAGCGCTCTACAAAATAAATGAATTATTATTATTATTATTATTATTAGGTGCGAAAAGTGGTTTTTCAACACTATCACAAGTGCAAAAAGTGTTTTTTTCACACTAATACAAGTGCAAAAGTGGTTTCCTGCACCAACACAAGTGCGAAAAGTGGTTTTTCAACACTAACACAAGTGGAAAAGTGGTTTTTCAACACTAACACAAGTGCGAAAAGTGGTTTTTCAACACTATCACAAGTGCAAAAAGTGTTTTTTCCACACTAATACAAGTGCAAAAGTGGTTTCCTGCACCAACACAAGTGCGAAAAGTGGTTTTTCAACACTAACACAAGTGCGAAAAGTGGTTTTTCAACACAATCACAAGTGCAAAAAGTGTTTTTTCCACACCAATACAAGTGCAAAAATGGTTTCCTGCACCAACACAAGTGCGAAAAGTGGTTTTTCATCACTAACACAAGTGCGAAAAGTGGTTTTTCAACACAAACACAAGTACGAAAAGTGGTTTTTCAACACTATCACAAGTGCGAAAAGTGTTTTTTCCACACTAATACACGTGCAAAAGTGGTTTCCTGCACCAACACAAGTGCGAAAAGTGGTTTTTCAACACTAACACAAGTGCGAAAAGTGGTTTTTCAACAATATCACAAGTGCAAAAAGTGTTTTTTCCAGAATAATACAAGTGCAAAAGTGGTTTCCTGCACCAACACAAGTGCGAAAAGTGGTTTTTCAACACTAACACAAGTGCGAAAAGTGGTTTTTCAACACTATCACAAGTGCAAAAAGTGTTTTTCCCACACTAATGCAAGTGCAAAAGTGGTTTCCTGCACAAACACAAGTGCGAAAAGTGGTTTTTCAACACTATCACAAGTGCGAAAAGTGTTTTTTCCACACTAATACACGTGCAAAAGTGGTTTCCTGCACCAACACAAGTGCGAAAAGTGGTTTTTCAACACTAACACAAGTGCGAAAAGTGGTTTTTCAACACTATCACAAGTGCAAAAAGTGTTTTTCCACACTAATACAAGTGCAAAAGTGGTTTCCTGCACCAACACAAGTGCGAAAAGTGGTTTTTCAACACTAACACAAGTGTGAAAAGTGGTTTTTCAACACAAACACAAGTGCGAAAAGTGTTTTTTCCACACTAATACACGTGCAAAAGTGGTTTCCTGCACCAACACAAGTGCGAAAAGTGGTTTTTCAACACTAACACAAGTGCGAAAAGTGGTTTTTCAACACTAACACAAGTGTGAAAAGTGGTTTTTCCACACTAATACAAGTGCAAAAGTGGTTTCCTGCACCAACACAAGTGCGAAAAGTGTTTTTTCAACACTAACACAAGTGCGAAAAGTGGTTTTTCAACACTATCACAAGTGCAAAAAGTGTTTTTTTCACACTAATACAAGTGCAAAAGTGGTTTCCTGCACCAACACAAGTGCGAAAAGTGGTTTTTCAACACTAACACAAGTGCGAAAAGTGGTTTTTCAACACTATCACAAGTGCAAAAAGTGTTTTTTCCAAACTAATACAAGTGCAAAAGTGGTTTCCTGCACCAACACAAGTGCAAAAAGTGGTTTTTCAACACTAACACAAGTGCGAAAAGTGGTTTTTCAACACTAACACAAGTGCAAAAAGTGGTTTCCTGCACCAACACAAGTGCGTAATGTGGTTTTTCAACACTAACACAAGTGCGAAAAGTGGTTTTTCAACACAATCACAAGTGCAAAAAGTGTTTTTTCCACACTAATACAAGTGCAAAAGTGGTTTCCTGCACCAACACAAGTGCGAAAAGTGGTTTTTCAACACTAACACAAGTGCGAAAAGTGGTTTTTCAACACTATCACAAGTGCAAAAAGTGTTTTTTCCACACTAATACAAGTGCAAAAGTGGTTTGCTGCACCAACACAAGTGCGAAAAGTGGTTTTTCAACACTAACACAAGTGCGAAAAGTGGTTTTTCAACACTAACACATGTGCGAAAAGTGGTTTTTCAACACTATCACAAGTGCAAAAAGTGTTTTTTCCACACTAATACAAGTGCAAAAGTGGTTTCCTGCACCAACACAAGTGCGAAAAATGGTTTTTCAACACTAACACAAGTGCGAAAAGTGGTTTTTCAACACTAACACAAGTGCGAAAAGTGGTTTTTCAACACTATCACAAGTGCAAAAAGTGTTTTTTCCACACTAATACAAGTGCAAAAATGGTTTCCTGCACCAACACAAGTGCGAAAAGTGGTTTTTCATCACTAACACAAGTGCGAAAAGTGGTTTTTCAACACAAACACAAGTGCGAAAAGTGTTTTTTCCACACTAATACAAGTGCAAAAGTGGTTTCCTGCACCAACACAAGTGCGAAAAATGGTTTTTCAACACTAACACAAGTGCGAAAAGTGGTTTTTCAACACTAACACAAGTGCGAAAAGTGGTTTTTCAACACAATCACAAGTGCAAAAAGTGTTTTTTCCACACTAATACAAGTGCAAAAATGGTTTCCTGCACCAACACAAGTGCGAAAAGTGGTTTTTCATCACTAACACAAGTGCGAAAAGTGGTTTTTCAACACAAACACAAGTGCGAAAAGTGTTTTTTCCACACTAATACAAGTGCAAAAGTGGTTTCCTGCACCAACACAAGTGCGTAATGTGGTTTTTCAACACTAACACATGTGCGAAAAGTGGTTTTTCAACACAATCACTAGTGCAAAAAGTGTTTTTTCCACACTAATACAAGTGCAAAAGTGGTTTCCTGCACCAACACAAGTGCGAAAAGTGGTTTTTCAACACTAACACAAGTGCGAAAAGTTGTTTTTCAACACTAACACAAGCGCGAAAAGTGGTTTTTCAACACTATCACAAGTGCAAAAAGTGTTTTTTCCACACTAATACAAGTGCAAAAGTGGTTTCCTGCACCAACACAAGTGCGAAAAGTGGTTTTTCAACACTAACACAAGTGTGAAAAGTGGTTTTTCAACACAAACACAAGTGCGAAAAGTGTTTTTTCCACACTAATACACGTGCAAAAGTGGTTTCCTGCACCAACACAAGTGCGAAAAGTGGTTTTTCAACACTAACACAAGTGCGAAAAGTGGTTTTTCAACACTAACACAAGTGCGAAAAGTGGTTTTTCAACAATATCACAAGTGCGAAAAGTGTTTTTTCCACACTAATACAAGTGCAAAAGTGGTTTCTTGCACCAACACAAGTGCGAAAAGTGGTTTTTCAACACTAACACAAGTGCGAAAAGTGGTTTTTCAACACTATCACAAATGCAAAAAGTGTTTTTTCCACACTAATACAAGTGCAAAAGTGGTTTCCTGCACCAACACAAGTGCGAAAAGTGGTTTTTCAACACTAACACAAGTGCGAAAAGTGGTTTTTCAACCCAAACACAAGTGCGAAAAGTGTTTTTCCACACTAATACAAGTGCAAAAGTGGTTTCCTGCACCAACACAAGTGCGAAAAGTGGTTTTTCAACACTAACACAAGTGTGAAAAGTGGTTTTTCAACACTATCACAAGTGCAAAAAGTGTTTTTTCCACACTAATACAAGTGCAAAAATGGTTTCCTGCACCAACACAAGTGCGAAAAGTGGTTTTTCATCACTAACACAAGTGCAAAAAGTGGTTTTTCAACACAAACACAAGTGCGAAAAGTGGTTTTTCAACAATATCACAAGTGCGAAAAGTGTTTTTTCCACACTAATACACGTGCAAAAGTGATTTCCTGCACCAACACAAGTGCGAAAAGTGGTTTTTCAACACTAACACAAGTGCGAAAAGTGGTTTTTCAACACTAACACAAGTGCGAAAAGTGGTTTTTCAACAATATCACAAGTGCAAAAAGTGTTTTTTCCACATTAATACAAGTGCAAAAGTGGTTTCCTGCACCAACACAAGTGCGAAAAGTGGTTTTTCAACACTAACACAAGTGCGAATAGTGGTTTTTCAACACTATCACAAGTGCAAAAAGTGTTTTTTCCACACTAAAACAAGTGCAAAAGTGGTTTCCTGCACCAACACAAGTGCGAAAAGTGGTTTTTCAACACTAACACAAGTGCGAAAAGTGGTTTTTCAACACTAACACAAGTGCGAAAAGTGGTTTTTCAACACTAACACAAGTGCCAAAAGTGCTTTTTCCACACTAATACAAGTGCAAAAGTGGTTTCCTGCACCAACACAAGTGCGAAAAGTGGTTTTTCAACACTAACGCAAGTGCAAAAAGTGGTTTTTCAACACTAACACAAGTGCGAAAAGTGTTTTTTCCACACTAATACAAGTGCAAAAGTGGTTTTCTGCACCAACACAAGTGCGAAAAGTGGTTTTTCAACACTAACACAAGTGCGAAAAGTGGTTTTTCAACACTATCACAAGTGCAAAAAGTGTTTTTTCCACACTAATACAAGTGCAAAAGTGGTTTCCTGCACCAACACAAGTGCGAAAAGTGGTTTTTCAACACTAACACAAGTGCGAAAAGTGGTTTTTCAACACTAACACAAGTGCAAAAAGTGTTTTTTCCACACTAATACAAGTGCAAAAGTGGTTTCCTGCACCAACAAGTGCGAAAAGTGGTTTTTCAACACTAACACAAGTGCGAAAAGTGGTTTTTCAACACTAACACAAGTGCAAAAAGTGGTTTCCTGCACCAACACAAGTGCGTAATGTGGTTTTTCAACACTAACACAAGTGCGAAAAGTGGTTTTTCAACACTATCACAAGTGCAAAAAGTGTTTTTTCCACACTAATACAAGTGCAAAAGTGGTTTCCTGCACCAACACAAGTGCGAAAAGTGTTTTTTCAACACTAACACAAGTGCGAAAAGTGGTTTTTCAACACTATCACAAGTGCAAAAAGTGTTTTTTTCACACTAATACAAGTGCAAAAGTGGTTTCCTGCACCAACACAAGTGCGAAAAGTGGTTTTTCAACACTAACACAAGTGCGGAAAGTCGTTTTTCAACACTAACAGAAGTGCGAAAAGTGGTTTTTGAACACTATCACAAGTGCAAAAAGTGTTTTTTCCACACTAATACAAGTGCAAAAGTGGTTTCTTGCACCAACACAAGTCCGAAAAGTGGTTTTTCAACACTAACACAAGTGCGAAAAGTGGTTTTTCAACACTATCACAAATGCAAAAAGTGTTTTTTCCACACTAATACAAGTGCAAAAGTGGTTTCCTGCACCAACACAAGTGCGAAAAGTGGTTTTTCAACACTAACACAAGTGCGAAAAGTGGTTTTTCAACACAAACACAAGTGCGAAAAGTGTTTTTCCACACTAATACAAGTGCAAAAGTGGTTTCCTGCACCAACACAAGTGCGAAAAGTGGTTTTTCAACACTAAGACAAGTGCAAAAAGTGTTTTTTCCACACTAATACAAGTGCAAAAGTGGTTTCCTGCACCAACACAAGTGCGAAAAGTGGTTTTTCAACACTAACACAAGTGCGAAAAGTGGTTTTTCAACACTAACACAAGTGCGAAAAGTGGTTTTTCAACACTATCACAAGTGCAAAAAGTGTTTTTTCCACACTAATACAAGTGCAAAAGTGGTTTCCTGCACCAACACAAGTGCAAAAAGTGGTTTTTCAACACTAACACAAGTGCGAAAAGTGGTTTTTCAACACTAACACATGTGCGAAAAATGGTTTTTTAACACTATCACAAGTGCGAAAAGTGGTTTTTCAACACTAACACAAGTGCGAAAAGTGGTTTTTCAACACTATCACAAGTGCAAAAAGTGTTGTTTTCCACACTAGTACAAGTGCAAAAATGGTTTCCTGCACCAACACAAGTGCGAAAAGTGGTTTTTCAACACTAACACAAGTGCGAAAAGTGGTTTTTCAACATAAACACAAGTGCGAAAAGTGTTTTTTCTACACTAATACAAGTGCAAAAGTGGTTTCCTGCACCAACACAAGTGCGTAAAGTGGTTTTTCAACACTAACACAAGTGCGAAAAGTGGTTTTTCAACACTATCACAAGTGCAAAAAGTGTTTTTTCCACACTAATACAAGTGCAAAAGTGGTTTGCTGCACCAACACAAGTGCGAAAAGTGGTTTTTCAACACTAACACAAGTGCGAAAAGTGGTTTTTCAACACTAACACATGTGCGAAAAGTGGTTTTTCAACACTATCACAAGTGCAAAAAGTGTTTTTTCCACACTAATACAAGTGCAAAAGTGGTTTCCTGCACCAACACAAGTGCGAAAAATGGTTTTTCAACACTAACACAAGTGCGAAAAGTGGTTTTTCAACACTAACACAAGTGCGAAAAGTGGTTTTTCAACACTATCACAAGTGCAAAAAGTGTTTTTTCCACACTAATACAAGTGCAAAAATGGTTTCCTGCACCAACACAAGTGCGAAAAGTGGTTTTTCATCACTAACACAAGTGCGAAAAGTGGTTTTTCAACACAAACACAAGTGCGAAAAGTGTTTTTTCCACACTAATACAAGTGCAAAAGTGGTTTCCTGCACCAACACAAGTGCGAAAAATGGTTTTTCAACACTAACACAAGTGCGAAAAGTGGTTTTTCAACACTAACACAAGTGCGAAAAGTGGTTTTTCAACACAATCACAAGTGCAAAAAGTGTTTTTTCCACACTAATACAAGTGCAAAAATGGTTTCCTGCACCAACACAAGTGCGAAAAGTGGTTTTTCATCACTAACACAAGTGCGAAAAGTGGTTTTTCAACACAAACACAAGTGCGAAAAGTGTTTTTTCCACACTAATACAAGTGCAAAAGTGGTTTCCTGCACCAACACAAGTGCGTAATGTGGTTTTTCAACACTAACACATGTGCGAAAAGTGGTTTTTCAACACAATCACTAGTGCAAAAAGTGTTTTTTCCACACTAATACAAGTGCAAAAGTGGTTTCCTGCACCAACACAAGTGCGAAAAGTGGTTTTTCAACACTAACACAAGTGCGAAAAGTTGTTTTTCAACACTAACACAAGCGCGAAAAGTGGTTTTTCAACACTATCACAAGTGCAAAAAGTGTTTTTTCCACACTAATACAAGTGCAAAAGTGGTTTCCTGCACCAACACAAGTGCGAAAAGTGGTTTTTCAACACTAACACAAGTGTGAAAAGTGGTTTTTCAACACAAACACAAGTGCGAAAAGTGTTTTTTCCACACTAATACACGTGCAAAAGTGGTTTCCTGCACCAACACAAGTGCGAAAAGTGGTTTTTCAACACTAACACAAGTGCGAAAAGTGGTTTTTCAACACTAACACAAGTGTGAAAAGTGGTTTTTCAACACTATCACAAGTGCAAAAAGTGTTTTTTTCCACACTAATACAAGTGCAAAAATGGTTTCCTGCACCAACACGAGTGCGAAAAGTGGTTTTTCATCACTAACACAAGTGCGAAAAGTGGTTTTTCAACACAAACACAAGTGCGAAAAGTGGTTTTTCAACACTATCACAAGTGCGAAAAGTGTTTTTTCCACACTAATACACGTGCAAAAGTGGTTTCCTGCACCAACACAAGTGCGAAAAGTGGTTTTTCAACACTAACACAAGTGCGAAAAGTGGTTTTTCAACACTAACACAAGTGCGAAAAGTGGTTTTTCAACAATATCACAAGTGCAAAAAGTGTTTTTTTCCACACTAATACAAGTGCAAAAGTGGTTTCCTGCACCAACACAAGTGAGAAAAGTGGTTTTTTCAACACTAACACAAGTGCGAATAGTGGTTTTTCAACACTATCACAAGTGCAAAAAGTGTTTTTTCCACACTAAAACAAGTGCAAAAGTGGTTTCCTGCACCAACACAAGTGCGAAAAGTGGTTTTTCAACACTAACACAAGTGCGAAAAGTGGTTTTTCAACACTAACACAAGTGCGAAAAGTGGTTTTTCAACACTATCACAAGTGCAAAAAGTGTTTTTTCCACACTAATACAAGTGCAAAAGTGGTTTCCTGCACCAACACAAGTGCGAAAAGTGGTTTTTCAACACTAACACAAGTGCGAAAAGTGGTTTTTCAACACTATCACAAGTGCAAAAAGTGTTTTTTCCACACTAATACAAGTGCAAAAGTGGTTTCCTGCACCAACACAAGTGCGAAAAGTGTTTTTTCAACACTAACACAAGTGCGAAAAGTGGTTTTTCAACACTATCACAAATGCAAAAAGTGTTTTTTCCACACTAATACAAGTGCAAAAGTGGTTTCTTGCACCACACAAGTGCGAAAAGTGGTTTTTCAACACTAACACAAGTGCGAAAAAGTGGTTCTTTCAACACTATCACAAATGCAAAAAGTGTTTTTTCCACACTAATACAAGTGCAAAAGTGGTTTCCTGCACACAAGTGCGAAAAGTGGTTTTTCAACACTAACACAAGTGCGAAAAGTGGTTTTTCAACCCAAACACAAGTGCGAAAAGTGTTTTTCCACACTAATACAAGTGCAAAAGTGGTTTCCTGCACCAACACAAGTGCGAAAAGTGGTTTTTCAACACTAACACAAGTGTGAAAAGTGGTTTTTCAACACTATCACAAGTGCAAACAGTGTTTTTTCCACACTAATACAAGTGCAAAAATGGTTTCCTGCACCAACACAAGTGCGAAAAGTGGTTTTTCATCACTAACACAAGTGCAAAAAGTGGTTTTTCAACACAAACACAAGTGCGAAAAGTGGTTTTTCAACAATATCACAAGTGCGAAAAGTGTTTTTTCCACACTAATACACGTGCAAAAGTGATTTCCTGCACCAACACAAGTGCGAAAAGTGGTTTTTCAACACTAACACAAGTGCGAAAAGTGGTTTTTCAACACTAACACAAGTGCGAAAAGTGGTTTTTCAACAATATCACAAGTGCAAAAAGTGTTTTTTCCACACTAATACAAGTGCAAAAGTGGTTTCCTGCACCAACACAAGTGCGAAAAGTGTTTTTTCAACACTAACACAAGTGCGAAAAGTGGTTTTTCAACACTATCACAAGTGCAAAAAGTGTTTTTTCCACACTAATACAAGTGCAAAAGTGGTTTCCTGCACCAACACAAGTGCAAAAAGTCGTTTTTCAACACTAACACAAGTGCGAATAGTGTTTTTTCAACACTATCACAAGTGCAAAAAGTGTTTTTTCCACACTAAAACAAGTGCAAAAGTGGTTTCCTGCACCAACACAAGTGCGAAAAGTGGTTTTTCAACACTAACACAAGTGCGAAAAGTGGTTTTTCAACACTAACACAAGTGTGAAAAGTGGTTTTTCAACACTAACACAAGTGCGAAAAGTGCTTTTTCCACACTAATACAAGTGCAAAAGTGGTTTCCTGCACCAACACAAGTGCGAAAAGTGGTTTTTCAACACTAACGCAAGTGCAAAAAGTGGTTTTTCAACACTAACACAAGTGCTAAAAGTGTTTTTTCCACACTAATACAAGTGCAAAAGTGGTTTTCTGCACCAACACAAGTGCGAAAAGTGGTTTTTCAACACTAACACAAGTGCGAAAAGTGGTTTTTCAACACTATCACAAGTGCAAAAAGTGTTTTTTCCACACCAATACAAGTGCAAAAGTGGTTTCCTGCACCAACACAAGTGCAAAAAGTGGGTTTTCAACACTAACACAAGTGCAAAAAGTGTTTTTTCCACACTAATACAAATGCAAAAGTGGTTTCCTGCACCAACACAAGTGCGAAAAGTGGTTTTTCAACACTAACACAAGTGCGAAAAGTGGTTTTTCAACACTAACACAAGTGCAAAAAGTGGTTTCCTGCACCAACACAAGTGCGTAATGTGGTTTTTCAACACTAACACAAGTGCGAAAAGTGGTTTTTCAACACAATCACAAGTGCAAAAAGTGTTTTTTCCACACTAATACAAGTGCAAAAGTGGTTTCCTGCACCAACACAAGTGCGAAAAGTGGTTTTTCAACACTAACACAAGTGCGAAAAGTTGTTTTTCAACACTAACACAAGTGCGAAAAGTGGTTTTTCAACACTATCACAAGTGCAAAAAGTGTTTTTTCCACACTAATACAAGTGCAAAAGTGGTTTCCTGCACCAACACAAGTGCGAAAAGTGGTTTTTCAACACTAACACAAGTGTGAAAAGTGGTTTTTCAACACAAACACAAGTGCGAAAAGTGGTTTTTCCACACTAATACACGTGCAAAAGTGGTTTCATGCACCAACACAAGTGCGAAAAGTGGTTTTTCAACACTAACACAAGTGCGAAAAGTGGTTTTTCAACACTAACACAAGTGTGAAAAGTGGTTTTTCAACACTAACACAAGTGTGAAAAGTGGTTTTTCAACACTAACACAAGTGCGAAAAGTGGTTTTTCAACACTAACACAAGTGTGAAAAGTGGTTTTTCAACACTAACACAAGTGCGAAAAGTGGTTTTTCAACACTAACACAAGTGTGAAAAGTGGTTTTTCAACACTATCACAAGTGCAAAAAGTGTTTTTTCCACACTAATACAAGTGCAAAAGTGGTTTCCTGCACCAACACAAGTGCGAAAAGTGGTTTTTCAACACTAACACAAGTGCGAAAAGTGGTTTTTCAACACTAACACAGGTGCGAAAAGTGTTTTTTCCACACTAATACAAGTGCAAAAGTGGTTTCCTGCACCAACACAAGTGCGAAAAATGGTTTTTCAACACTAACACAAGTGCGAAAAGTGGTTTTTCAACACTAACACAAGTGCGAAAAGTGGTTTTTCAACACAATCACAAGTGCAAAAAGTGTTTTTTCCACACTAATACAAGTGCAAAAATGGTTTCCTGCACCAACACAAGTGCGAAAAGTGGTTTTTCATCACTAACACAAGTGCGAAAAGTGGTTTTTCAACACAAACACAAGTGCGAAAAGTGTTTTTTCCACACTAATACAAGTGCAAAAGTGGTTTCCTGCACCAACACAAGTGCGTAATGTGGTTTTTCAACACTAACACATGTGCGAAAAGTGGTTTTTCAACACAATCACTAGTGCAAAAAGTGTTTTTTCCACACTAATACAAGTGCAAAAGTGGTTTCCTGCACCAACACAAGTGCGAAAAGTGGTTTTTCAACACTAACACAAGTGCGAAAAGTTGTTTTTCAACACTAACACAAGCGCGAAAAGTGGTTTTTCAACACTATCACAAGTGCAAAAAGTGTTTTTTCCACACTAATACAAGTGCAAAAGTGGTTTCCTGCACCAACACAAGTGCGAAAAGTGGTTTTTCAACACTAACACAAGTGTGAAAAGTGGTTTTTCAACACAAACACAAGTGCGAAAAGTGTTTTTTCCACACTAATACACGTGCAAAAGTGGTTTCCTGCACCAACACAAGTGCGAAAAGTGGTTTTTCAACACTAACACAAGTGCGAAAAGTGGTTTTTCAACACTAACACAAGTGTGAAAAGTGGTTTTTCAACACTATCACAAGTGCAAAAAGTGTTTTTTCCACACTAATACAAGTGCAAAAATGGTTTCCTGCACCAACACGAGTGCGAAAAGTGGTTTTTCATCACTAACACAAGTGCGAAAAGTGGTTTTTCAACACAAACACAAGTGCGAAAAGTGGTTTTTCAACACTATCACAAGTGCGAAAAGTGTTTTTTCCACACTAATACACGTGCAAAAGTGGTTTCCTGCACCAACACAAGTGCGAAAAGTGGTTTTTCAACACTAACACAAGTGCGAAAAGTGGTTTTTCAACACTAACACAAGTGCGAAAAGTGGTTTTTCAACAATATCACAAGTGCAAAAAGTGTTTTTTCCACACTAATACAAGTGCAAAAGTGGTTTCCTGCACCAACACAAGTGAGAAAAGTGGTTTTTCAACACTAACACAAGTGCGAATAGTGGTTTTTCAACACTATCACAAGTGCAAAAAGTGTTTTTTCCACACTAAAACAAGTGCAAAAGTGGTTTCCTGCCCCAACACAAGTGCGAAAAGTGGTTTTTCAACACTAACACAAGTGCGAAAAGTGGTTTTTCAACACTAACACAAGTGCGAAAAGTGGTTTTTCAACACTATCACAAGTGCAAAAAGTGTTTTTTCCACACTAATACAAGTGCAAAAGTGGTTTCCTGCACCAACACAAGTGCGAAAAGTGGTTTTTCAACACTAACACAAGTGTGAAAAGTGGTTTTTCAACACAAACACAAGTGCGAAAAGTGTTTTTTCCACACTAATACACGTGCAAAAGTGGTTTCATGCACCAACACAAGTGCGAAAAGTGGTTTTTCAACACTAACAAAAGTGCGAAAAGTGGTTTTTCAACACAATCACAAGTGCAAAAAGTGTTTTTTCCACACTAATACAAGTGCAAAAGTGGTTTCCTGCACCAACACAAGTGCGAAAAGTGGTTTTTCAACACTAACACAAGTGCGAAAAGTGGTTTTTCAACACTATCACAAGTGCAAAAAGTGTTTTTTCCACACTAATACAAGTGCAAAAGTGGTTTCCTGCACCAACACAAGTGCGAAAAGTGTTTTTTCAACACTAACACAAGTGCGAAAAGTGGTTTTTCAACACTATCACAAATGCAAAAAGTGTTTTTTCCACACTAATACAAGTGCAAAAGTGGTTTCTTGCACCAACACAAGTGCGAAAAGTGGTTTTTCAACACTAACACAAGTGCGAAAAGTGGTTTTTCAACACTATCACAAATGCAAAAAGTGTTTTTTCCACACTAATACAAGTGCAAAAGTGGTTTCCTGCACCAACACAAGTGCGAAAAGTGGTTTTTCAACACTAACACAAGTGCGAAAAGTGGTTTTTCAACCCAAACACAAGTGCGAAAAGTGTTTTTCCACACTAATACAAGTGCAAAAGTGGTTTCCTGCACCAACACAAGTGCGAAAAGTGGTTTTTCAACACTAACACAAGTGTGAAAAGTGGTTTTTCAACACTATCACAAGTGCAAACAGTGTTTTTTCCACACTAATACAAGTGCAAAAATGGTTTCCTGCACCAACACAAGTGCGAAAAGTGGTTTTTCATCACTAACACAAGTGCAAAAAGTGGTTTTTCAACACAAACACAAGTGCGAAAAGTGGTTTTTCAACAATATCACAAGTGCGAAAAGTGTTTTTTCCACACTAATACACGTGCAAAAGTGATTTCCTGCACCAACACAAGTGCGAAAAGTGGTTTTTCAACACTAACACAAGTGCGAAAAGTGGTTTTTCAACACTAACACAAGTGCGAAAAGTGGTTTTTCAACAATATCACAAGTGCAAAAAGTGTTTTTTCCACACTAATACAAGTGCAAAAGTGGTTTCCTGCACCAACACAAGTGCGAAAAGTGTTTTTTCAACACTAACACAAGTGCGAAAAGTGGTTTTTCAACACTATCACAAGTGCAAAAAGTGTTTTTTCCACACTAATACAAGTGCAAAAGTGGTTTCCTGCACCAACACAAGTGCGAAAAGTCGTTTTTCAACACTAACACAAGTGCGAATAGTGTTTTTTCAACACTATCACAAGTGCAAAAAGTGTTTTTTCCACACTAAAACAAGTGCAACAGTGTTTTCCTGCACCAACACAAGTGCGAAAAGTGGTTTTTCAACACTAACACAAGTGCGAAAAGTGGTTTTTCAACACTAACACAAGTGTGAAAAGTGGTTTTTCAACACTAACACAAGTGCGAAAAGTGCTTTTTCCACACTAATACAAGTGCAAAAGTGGTTTCCTGCACCAACACAAGTGCGAAAAGTGGTTTTTCAACACTAACGCAAGTGCAAAAAGTGGTTTTTCAACACTAACACAAGTGCTAAAAGTGTTTTTTCCACACTAATACAAGTGCAAAAGTGGTTTTCTGCACCAACACAAGTGCGAAAAGTGGTTTTTCAACACTAACACAAGTGCGAAAAGTGGTTTTTCAACACTATCACAAGTGCAAAAAGTGTTTTTTCCACACCAATACAAGTGCAAAAGTGGTTTCCTGCACCAACACAAGTGCAAAAAGTGGGTTTTCAACACTAACACAAGTGCAAAAAGTGTTTTTTCCACACTAATACAAATGCAAAAGTGGTTTCCTGCACCAACACAAGTGCGAAAAGTGGTTTTTCAACACTAACACAAGTGCGAAAAGTGGTTTTTCAACACTAACACAAGTGCAAAAAGTGGTTTCCTGCACCAACACAAGTGCGTAATGTGGTTTTTCAACACTAACACAAGTGCGAAAAGTGGTTTTTCAACACAATCACAAGTGCAAAAAGTGTTTTTTCCACACTAATACAAGTGCAAAAGTGGTTTCCTGCACCAACACAAGTGCGAAAAGTGGTTTTTCAACACTAACACAAGTGCGAAAAGTTGTTTTTCAACACTAACACAAGTGCGAAAAGTGGTTTTTCAACACTATCACAAGTGCAAAAAGTGTTTTTTCCACACTAATACAAGTGCAAAAGTGGTTTCCTGCACCAACACAAGTGCGAAAAGTGGTTTTTCAACACTAACACAAGTGTGAAAAGTGGTTTTTCAACACAAACACAAGTGCGAAAAGTGGTTTTTCCACACTAATACACGTGCAAAAGTGCTTTCATGCACCAACACAAGTGCGAAAAGTGGTTTTTCAACACTAACACAAGTGCGAAAAGTGGTTTTTCAACACTAACACAAGTGTGAAAAGTGGTTTTTCAACACTATCACAAGTGCAAAAAGTGTTTTTTCCACACTAATACAAGTGCAAAAGTGGTTTCCTGCACCAACACAAGTGCGAAAAGTGGTTTTTCAACACTAACACAAGTGCGAAAAGTGGTTTTTCAACACTAACACAGGTGCGAAAAGTGGTTTTTCAACACTATCACAAGTGCAAAAAGTGTTTTTTCCACACTAATACAAGTGCAAAAGTGGTTTCCTGCACCAACACAAGTGCGAAAAGTGGTTTTTCAACACTAACACAAGTGTGAAAAGTGGTTTTTCAACACAAACACAAGTGCGAAAAGTGTTTTTTTCCACACTAATACACGTGCAAAAGTGGTTTCCTGCACCAACACAAGTGCGAAAAGTGGTTTTTCAACACTAACACAAGTGCGAAAAGTGGTTTTTCAACACTAACACAAGTGTGAAAAGTGGTTTTTCAACACTATCACAAGTGCAAAAAGTGTTTTTTCCACACTAATACAAGTGCAAAAATGGTTTCCTGCACCAACACAAGTGCGAAAAGTGGTTTTTCATCACTAACACAAGTGCGAAAAGTGGTTTTTCAACACAAACACAAGTGCGAAAAGTGGTTTTTCAACACTATCACAAGTGCGAAAAGTGTTTTTTCCACACTAATACACGTGCAAAAGTGGTTTCCTGCACCAACACAAGTGCGAAAAGTGGTTTTTCAACACTAACACAAGTGCGAAAAGTGGTTTTTCAACACTAACACAAGTGCGAAAAGTGGTTTTTCAACAATATCACAAGTGCAAAAAGTGTTTTTTCCACACTAATACAAGTGCAAAAGTGGTTTCCTGCACCAACACAAGTGCGAAAAGTGGTTTTTCAACACTAACACAAGTGCGAATAGTGGTTTTTCAACACTATCACAAGTGCAAAAAGTGTTTTTTCCACACTAAAACAAGTGCAAAAGTGGTTTCCTGCACCAACACAAGTGCGAAAAGTGGTTTTTCAACACTAACACAAGTGCGAAAAGTGGTTTTTCAACACTAACACAAGTGCGAAAAGTGGTTTTTCAACACTAACACAAGTGCGAAAAGTGCTTTTCCACACTAATACAAGTGCAAAAGTGGTTTCCTGCACCAACACAAGTGCGAAAAGTGGTTTTTCAACACTAACGCAAGTGCAAAAAGTGGTTTTTCAACACTAACACAAGTGCTAAAAGTGTTTTTTCCACACTAATACAAGTGCAAAAGTGGTTTTCTGCACCAACACAATTGCGAAAAGTGGTTTTTCAACACTAACACAAGTGCGAAAAGTGGTTTTTCAACACTATCACAAGTGCAAAAAGTGTTTTTTCCACACTAATACAAGTGCAAAAGTGGTTTCCTGCACCAACACAAGTGCGAAAAGTGGTTTTTCAACACTAACACAAGTGCGAAAAGTTGTTTTTAATCACTAACACAAGTGCGAAACGTGGTTTTTCAACACAAACACAAGTGCGAAAAGTGTTTTTTCCACACTAATACAAGTGCAAAAGTGGTTTCCTGCACCAACACAAGTGTGTAATGTGGTTTTTCAACACTAACACATGTGCGAAAAGTGGTTTTTCAACACAATCACAAGTGCAAAAAGTGTTTTTTCCACACTAATACAAGTGCAAAAGTGGTTTCCTGCACCAACACAAGTGCGAAAAGTGGTTTTTCAACACTAACACAAGTGCGAAAAGTTGTTTTTCAACACTAACACAGGTGCGAAAAGTGGTTTTTCAACACTATCACAAGTGCAAAAAGTGTTTTTTCCACACTAATACAAGTGCAAAAGTGGTTTCCTGCACCAACACAAGTGCGAAAAGTGGTTTTTCAACACTAACACAAGTGTGAAAAGTGGTTTTTCAACACAAACACAAGTGCAAAAAGTGTTTTTTCCACACTAATACACGTGCAAAAGTGGTTTCCTGCACCAACACAAGTGCGAAAAGTGGTTTTTCAACACTAACACAAGTGCGAAAAGTGGTTTTTCAACACGAACACAAGTGTGAAAAGTGGTTTTTCAACACTATCACAAGTGCGAAAAGTGTTTTTTCCACACTAATACAAGTGCAAAAGTGGTTTCCTGCACCAACACAAGTGCGAAAAGTGGTTTTTCAACACTAACACAAGTGCGAAAAGTGGTTTTTCAACACTAACACAAGTGCGAAAAGTGGTTTTTCAACAATATCAGAAGTGCAAAAAGTGTTTTTTCCACACTAATACAAGTGCAAAAGTGGTTTCCTGCACCAACACAAGTGCGAAAAGTGGTTTTTCAACACTAACACAAGTGCGAATAGTGGTTTTTCAACACTATCACAAGTGCAAAAAGTGTTTTTTCCACACTAAAACAAGTGCAAAAGTGGTTTCCTGCACCAACACAAGTGCGAAAAGTGGTTTTTCAACACTAACACAAGTGCGAAAAGTGGTTTTTCAACACTAACACAAGTGCGAAAAGTGGTTTTTCAACACTAACACAAGTGCGAAAAGTGCTTTTTCCACACTAATACAAGTGCAAAAGTGGTTTCCTACACCAACACAAATGCGAAAAGTGGTTTTTCAACACTAACGCAAGTGCAAAAAGTGGTTTTTCAACACTAACACAAGTGCTAAAAGTGTTTTTTCCACACTAATACAAGTGCAAAAGTGGTTTTCTGCACCAACACAAGTGCGAAAAGTGGTTTTTCAACACTATCACAAGTGCAAAAAGTGTTTTTTCCACACTAATACAAGTGCAAAAGTGGTTTCCTGCACCAACACAAGTGCGAAAAGTGGTTTTTCAACACTAACACAAGTGCGAAAAGTGGTTTTTCAACACTAACACAAGTGCGAAAAGTGGTTTTTCAACACTAACACAAGTGCGAAAAGTGCTTTTTCCACACTAATACAAGTGCAAAAGTGGTTTCCTACACCAACACAAATGCGAAAAGTGGTTTTTCAACACTAACGCAAGTGCAAAAAGTGGTTTTTCAACACTAACACAAGTGCTAAAAGTGTTTTTTCCACACTAATACAAGTGCAAAAGTGGTTTTCTGCACCAACACAAGTGCGAAAAGTGGTTTTTCAACACTATCACAAGTGCAAAAAGTGTTTTTTCCACACTAATACAAGTGCAAAAGTGGTTTCCTGCACCAACACAAGTGCGAAAAGTGGTTTTTCAACACTAACACAAGTGCGAAAAGTGGTTTTTCAAGACTAACACAAGTGCAAAAAGTGGTTTCCTGCACCAACACAAGTGCGAAAAGTGTTTTTTCAACACTAACACAAGTGCGAAAAGTGGTTTTTCAACACTAACACAAGTGCAAAAAGTGGTTTCCTGCACCAACACAAGTGCGTAATGTGGTTTTTCAACACTAACACAAGTGCGAAAAGTGGTTTTTCAACACAATCACAAGTGCAAAAAGTGTTTTTTCCACACTAATACAAGTGCAAAAGTGGTTTCCTGCACCAACACAAGTGCGAAAAGTGGTTTTTCAACACTAACACAAGTGCGAAAAGTTGTTTTTCAACACTAACACAAGTGCAAAAAGTGGTTTTTCAACACTATCACAAGTGCAAAAAGTGGTTTTTCAACACTAACACAAGTGCGAAAAGTGGTTTTTCAACACTAACACAAGTGCGAAAAGTGCTTTTTCCACACTAATACAAGTGCAAAAGTGGTTTCCTACACCAACACAAATGCGAAAAGTGGTTTTTCAACACTAACGCAAGTGCAAAAAGTGGTTTTTCAACACTAACACAAGTGCTAAAAGTGTTTTTTCCACACTAATACAAGTGCAAAAGTGGTTTTCTGCACCAACACAAGTGCGAAAAGTGGTTTTTCAACACTATCACAAGTGCAAAAAGTGTTTTTTCCACACTAATACAAGTGCAAAAGTGGTTTCCTGCACCAACACAAGTGCGAAAAGTGGTTTTTCAACACTAACGCAAGTGCAAAAAGTGGTTTTTCAACACTAACACAAGTGCTAAAAGTGTTTTTTCCACACTAATACAAGTGCAAAAGTGGTTTTCTGCACCAACACAATTGCGAAAAGTGGTTTTTCAACACTAACACAAGTGCGAAAAGTGGTTTTTCAACACTATCACAAGTGCAAAAAGTGTTTTTTCCACACTAATACAAGTGCAAAAGTGGTTTCCTGCACCAACACAAGTGCGAAAAGTTGTTTTTAATCACCAACACAAGTGCGAAACGTGGTTTTTCAACACAAACACAAGTGCGAAAAGTGTTTTTTCCACACTAATACAAGTGCAAAAGTGGTTTCCTGCACCAACACAAGTGCGTAATGTGGTTTTTCAACACTAACACATGTGCGAAAAGTGGTTTTTCAACACAATCACAAGTGCAAAAAGTGTTTTTTCCACACTAATACAAGTGCAAAAGTGGTTTCCTGCACCAACACAAGTGCGAAAAGTGGTTTTTCAACACTAACACAAGTGCGAAAAGTTGTTTTTCAACACTAACACAGGTGCGAAAAGTGGTTTTTCAACACTATCACAAGTGCAAAAAGTGTTTTTTCCACACTAATACAAGTGCAAAAGTGGTTTCCTGCACCAACACAAGTGCGAAAAGTGGTTTTTCAACACTAACACAAGTGTGAAAAGTGGTTTTTCAACACAAACACAAGTGCGAAAAGTGTTTTTTGCACACTGATACACGTGCAAAAGTGGTTTCCTGCACCAACACAAGTGCGAAAAGTGGTTTTTCAACACTAACACAAGTGCGAAAAGTGGTTTTTCAACACTAACACAAGTGTGAAAAGTGGTTTTTCAACACAATCACAAGTGCGAAAAGTGTTTTTTCCACACTAATACAAGTGCAAAAGTGGTTTCCTGCACCAACACAAGTGCGAAAAGTGGTTTTTCAACACTAACACAAGTGCGAAAAGTGGTTTTTCAACACTAACACAAGTGCGAAAAGTGGTTTTTCAACAATATCAGAAGTGCAAAAAGTGTTTTTTCCACACTAATACAAGTGCAAAAGTGGTTTCCTGCACCAACACAAGTGCGAAAAGTGGTTTTTCAACACTAACACAAGTGCGAATAGTGGTTTTTCAACACTATCACAAGTGCAAAAAGTGTTTTTTCCACACTAAAACAAGTGCAAAAGTGGTTTCCTGCACCAACACAAGTGCAAAAAGTGGTTTTTCAACACTAACACAAGTGCGAAAAGTGGTTTTTCAACACTAACACAAGTGCGAAAAGTGGTTTTTCAACACTAACACAAGTGCGAAAAGTGCTTTTTCCACACTAATACAAGTGCAAAAGTGGTTTCCTACACCAACACAAATGCGAAAAGTGGTTTTTCAACACTAACGCAAGTGCAAAAAGTGGTTTTTCAACACTAACACAAGTGCTAAAAGTGTTTTTTCCACACTAATACAAGTGCAAAAGTGGTTTTCTGCACCAACACAAGTGCGAAAAGTGGTTTTTCAACACTATCACAAGTGCAAAAAGTGTTTTTTCCACACTAATACAAGTGCAAAAGTGGTTTCCTGCACCAACACAAGTGCGAAAAGTGGTTTTTCAACACTAACACAAGTGCGAAAAGTGGTTTTTCAACACTAACATAAGTGCAAAAAGTGTTTTTTCCACACTAATACAAGTGCAAAAGTGGTTTCCTGCACCAACACAAGTGCGAAAAGTGGTTTTTCAACACTAACACAAGTGCGAAAAGTGGTTTTTCAACACTAACACAAGTGCAAAAAGTGGTTTCCTGCACCAACACAAGTGCGAAAAGTGTTTTTTCAACACTAACACAAGTGCGAAAAGTGGTTTTTCAACACTAACACAAGTGCAAAAAGTGGTTTCCTGCACCAACACAAGTGCGTAATGTGGTTTTTCAACACTAACACAAGTGCGAAAAGTGGTTTTTCAACACAATCACAAGTGCAAAAAGTGTTTTTTCCACACTAATACAAGTGCAAAAGTGGTTTCCTGCACCAACACAAGTGCGAAAAGTGGTTTTTCAACACTAACACAAGTGCGAAAAGTTGTTTTTCAACACTAACACAAGTGCAAAAAGTGGTTTTTCAACACTATCACAAGTGCAAAAAGTGGTTTTTCAACACTAACACAAGTGCGAAAAGTGGTTTTTCAACACTAACACAAGTGCGAAAAGTGCTTTTTCCACACTAATACAAGTGCAAAAGTGGTTTCCTACACCAACACAAATGCGAAAAGTGGTTTTTCAACACTAACGCAAGTGCAAAAAGTGGTTTTTCAACACTAACACAAGTGCTAAAAGTGTTTTTTCCACACTAATACAAGTGCAAAAGTGGTTTTCTGCACCAACACAAGTGCGAAAAGTGGTTTTTCAACACTATCACAAGTGCAAAAAGTGTTTTTTCCACACTAATACAAGTGCAAAAGTGGTTTCCTGCACCAACACAAGTGCGAAAAGTGGTTTTTCAACACTAACGCAAGTGCAAAAAGTGGTTTTTCAACACTAACACAAGTGCTAAAAGTGTTTTTTCCACACTAATACAAGTGCAAAAGTGGTTTTCTGCACCAACACAATTGCGAAAAGTGGTTTTTCAACACTAACACAAGTGCGAAAAGTGGTTTTTCAACACTATCACAAGTGCAAAAAGTGTTTTTTCCACACTAATACAAGTGCAAAAGTGGTTTCCTGCACCAACACAAGTGCGAAAAGTGGTTTTTCAACACTAACACAAGTGCGAAAAGTTGTTTTTAATCACTAACACAAGTGCGAAACGTGGTTTTTCAACACAAACACAAGTGCGAAAAGTGTTTTTTCCACACTAATACAAGTGCAAAAGTGGTTTCCTGCACCAACACAAGTGCGTAATGTGGTTTTTCAACACTAACACATGTGCGAAAAGTGGTTTTTCAACACAATCACAAGTGCAAAAAGTGTTTTTTCCACACTAATACAAGTGCAAAAGTGGTTTCCTGCACCAACACAAGTGCGAAAAGTGGTTTTTCAACACTAACACAAGTGCGAAAGTTGTTTTTCAACACTAACACAGGTGCGAAAAGTGGTTTTTCAACACTATCACAAGTGCAAAAAGTGTTTTTTCCACACTAATACAAGTGCAAAAGTGGTTTCCTGCACCAACACAAGTGCGAAAAGTGGTTTTTCAACACTAACACAAGTGTGAAAAGTGGTTTTTCAACACAAACACAAGTGCGAAAAGTGTTTTTTCCACACTAATACACGTGCAAAAGTGGTTTCCTGCACCAACACAAGTGCGAAAAGTGGTTTTTCAACACTAACACAAGTGCGAAAAGTGGTTTTTCAACACTAACACAAGTGTGAAAAGTGGTTTTTCAACACTATCACAAGTGCGAAAAGTGTTTTTTCCACACTAATACAAGTGCAAAAGTGGTTTCCTGCACCAACACAAGTGCGAAAAGTGGTTTTTCAACACTAACACAAGTGCGAAAAGTGGTTTTTCAACACTAACACAAGTGCGAAAAGTGGTTTTTCAACAATATCAGAAGTGCAAAAAGTGTTTTTTCCACACTAATACAAGTGCAAAAGTGGTTTCCTGCACCAACACAAGTGCGAAAAGTGGTTTTTCAACACTAACACAAGTGCGAATAGTGGTTTTTCAACACTATCACAAGTGCAAAAAGTGTTTTTTCCACACTAAAACAAGTGCAAAAGTGGTTTCCTGCACCAACACAAGTGCGAAAAGTTGTTTTTCAACACTAACACAAGTGCGAAAAGTGGTTTTTCAACACTAACACAAGTGCGAAAAGTGGTTTTTCAACACTAACACAAGTGCGAAAAGTGCTTTTTCCACACTAATACAAGTGCAAAAGTGGTTTCCTACACCAACACAAATGTGAAAAGTGGTTTTTCAACACTAACGCAAGTGCAAAAAGTGGTTTTTCAACACTAACACAAGTGCTAAAAGTGTTTTTTCCACACTAATACAAGTGCAAAAGTGGTTTTCTGCACCAACACAAGTGCGAAAAGTGGTTTTTCAACACTATCACAAGTGCAAAAAGTGTTTTTTCCACACTAATACAAGTGCAAAAGTGGTTTCCTGCACCAACACAAGTGCGAAAAGTGGTTTTTCAACACTAACACAAGTGCGAAAAGTGGTTTTTCAACACTAACACAAGTGCAAAAAGTGTTTTTTCCACACTAATACAAGTGCAAAAGTGGTTTCCTGCACCAACACAAGTGCGAAAAGTGGTTTTTCAACACTAACACAAGTGCGAAAAGTGGTTTTTCAACACTAACACCAGTGCAAAAAGTGGTTTCCTGCACCAACACAAGTGCGAAAAGTGTTTTTTCAACACTAACACAAGTGCGAAAAGTGGTTTTTCAACACTAACACAAGTGCAAAAAGTGGTTTCCTGCACCAACACAAGTGCATAATGTGGTTTTTCAACACTAACACAAGTGCGAAAAGTGGTTTTTCAACACAATCACAAGTGCAAAAAGTGTTTTTTCCACACTAATACAAGTGCAAAAGTGGTTTCCTGCACCAACACAAGTGCGAGAAGTGGTTTTTCAACACTAACACAAGTGCGAAAAGTTGTTTTTCAACACTAACACAAGTGCAAAAAGTGGTTTTTCAACACTATCACAAGTGCAAAAAGTGGTTTTTCAACACTAACACAAGTGCGAAAAGTGGTTTTTCAACACTAACACAAGTGCGAAAAGTGCTTTTTCCACACTAATACAAGTGCAAAAGTGGTTTCCTGCACCAACACAAATGCGAAAAGTGGTTTTTCAACACTAACGCAAGTGCAAAAAGTGGTTTTTCAACACTAACACAAGTGCTAAAAGTGTTTTTTCCACACTAATACAAGTGCAAAAGTGGTTTTCTGCACCAACACAAGTGCGAAAAGTGGTTTTTCAACACTATCACAAGTGCAAAAAGTGTTTTTTCCACACTAATACAAGTGCAAAAGTGGTTTCCTGCACCAACACAAGTGCGAAAAGTGGTTTTTCAACACTAACGCAAGTGCAAAAAGTGGTTTTTCAACACTAACACAAGTGCTAAAAGTGTTTTTTCCACACTAATACAAGTGCAAAAGTGGTTTTCTGCACCAACACAATTGCGAAAAGTGGTTTTTCAACACTAACACAAGTGCGAAAAGTGGTTTTTCAACACTATCACAAGTGCAAAAAGTGTTTTTTCCACACTAATACAAGTGCAAAAGTGGTTTCCTGCACCAACACAAGTGCGAAAAGTGGTTTTTCAACACTAACACAAGTGCGAAAAGTTGTTTTTAATCACTAACACAAGTGCGAAACGTGGTTTTTCAACACAAACACAAGTGCGAAAAGTGTTTTTTCCACACTAATACAAGTGCAAAAGTGGTTTCCTGCACCAACACAAGTGCGTAATGTGGTTTTTCAACACTAACACATGTGCGAAAAGTGGTTTTTCAACACAATCACAAGTGCAAAAAGTGTTTTTTCCACACTAATACAAGTGCAAAAGTGGTTTCCTGCACCAACACAAGTGCGAAAAGTGGTTTTTCAACACTAACACAAGTGCGAAAAGTTGTTTTTCAACACTAACACAGGTGCGAAAAGTGGTTTTTCAACACTATCACAAGTGCAAAAAGTGTTTTTTCCACACTAATACAAGTGCAAAAGTGGTTTCCTGCACCAACACAAGTGCGAAAAGTGGTTTTTCAACACTAACACAAGTGTGAAAAGTGGTTTTTCAACACAAACACAAGTGCGAAAAGTGTTTTTTCCACACTAATACACGTGCAAAAGTGGTTTCCTGCACCAACACAAGTGCGAAAAGTGGTTTTTCAACACTAACACAAGTGCGAAAAGTGGTTTTTCAACACTAACACAAGTGTGAAAAGTGGTTTTTCAACACTATCACAAGTGCGAAAAGTGTTTTTTCCACACTAATACAAGTGCAAAAGTGGTTTCCTGCACCAACACAAGTGCGAAAAGTGGTTTTTCAACACTAACACAAGTGCGAAAAGTGGTTTTTCAACACTAACACAAGTGCGAAAAGTGGTTTTTCAACAATATCAGAAGTGCAAAAAGTGTTTTTTCCACACTAATACAAGTGCAAAAGTGGTTTCCTGCACCAACACAAGTGCGAAAAGTGGTTTTTCAACACTAACACAAGTGCGAATAGTGGTTTTTCAACACTATCACAAGTGCAAAAAGTGTTTTTTCCACACTAAAACAAGTGCAAAAGTGGTTTCCTGCACCAACACAAGTGCGAAAAGTGGTTTTTCAACACTAACACAAGTGCGAAAAGTGGTTTTTCAACACTAACACAAGTGCGAAAAGTGGTTTTTCAACACTAACACAAGTGCGAAAAGTGCTTTTTCCACACTAATACAAGTGCAAAAGTGGTTTCCTACACCAACACAAATGCGAAAAGTGGTTTTTCAACACTAACGCAAGTGCAAAAAGTGGTTTTTCAACACTAACACAAGTGCTAAAAGTGTTTTTTCCACACTAATACAAGTGCAAAAGTGGTTTTCTGCACCAACACAAGTGCGAAAAGTGGTTTTTCAACACTATCACAAGTGCAAAAAGTGTTTTTTCCACACTAATACAAGTGCAAAAGTGGTTTCCTGCACCAACACAAGTGCGAAAAGTGGTTTTTCAACACTAACACAAGTGCGAAAAGTGGTTTTTCAACACTAACACAAGTGCAAAAAGTGTTTTTTCCACACTAATACAAGTGCAAAAGTGGTTTCCTGCACCAACACAAGTGCGAAAAGTGGTTTTTCAACACTAACACAAGTGCGAAAAGTGGTTTTTCAACACTAACACAAGTGCAAAAAGTGGTTTCCTGCACCAACACAAGTGCGAAAAGTGTTTTTTCAACACTAACACAAGTGCGAAAAGTGGTTTTTCAACACTAACACAAGTGCAAAAAGTGGTTTCCTGCACCAACACAAGTGCGTAATGTGGTTTTTCAACACTAACACAAGTGCGAAAAGTGGTTTTTCAACACAATCACAAGTGCAAAAAGTGTTTTTTCCACACTAATACAAGTGCAAAAGTGGTTTCCTGCACCAACACAAGTGCGAAAAGTGGTTTTTCAACACTAACACAAGTGCGAAAAGTTGTTTTTCAACACTAACACAAGTGCAAAAAGTGGTTTTTCAACACTATCACAAGTGCAAAAAGTGTTTTTTCCACACTAATACAAGTGCAAAAGTGGTTTCCTGCACCAACACAAGTACGAAAAGTGGTTTTTCAACACTAACACAAGTGTGAAAAGTGGTTTTTCAACACTAACACAAGTGTGAAAAGTGGTTTTTCAACACTATCACAAGTGCAAAAAGTGTTTTTTCCACACTAATACAAGTGCAAAAGTGGTTTCCTGCACCAACACAGGTGCGAAAAGTGGTTTTTCAACACTAACACAAGTGCGAAAAGTGGTTTTTCAACACTATCACAAGTGCAAAAAGTGTTTTTTCCACACTAATACAAGTGCAAAAGTGGTTTCCTGCACCAACACAAGTGCGAAAAGTGTTTTTTCAACACTAACACAAGTGCGAAAAGTGGTTTTTCAACACTATCACAAGTGCAAAAAGTGTTTTTTTCACACTAATACAAGTGCAAAAGTGGTTTCCTGCACCAACACAAGTGCGAAAAGTGGTTTTTCAACACTATCACAAGTGCAAAAAGTGTTTTTTCCACACTAATACAAGTGCAAAAGTGGTTTCTTGCACCAACACAAGTGCGAAAAGTGGTTTTTCAACACTAACACAAGTGCGAAAAGTGGTTTTTCAACACTATCACAAATGCAAAAAGTGTTTTTTCCACACTAATACAAGTGCAAAAGTTGTTTCCTGCACCAACACAAGTGCGAAAAGTGGTTTTTCAACACTAACACAAGTGCGAAAAGTGGTTTTTCAACCCAAACACAAGTGTGAAAAGTGTTTTTCCACACTAATACAAGTGCAAAAGTGGTTTCCTGCACCAACACAAGTGCGAAAAGTGGTTTTTCAACACTAACACAAGTGTGAAAAGTGGTTTTTCAACACTATCACAAGTGCGAAAAGTGTTTTTTCCACACTAATACAAGTGCAAAAATGGTTTCCTGCACCAACACAAGTGCGAAAAGTGGTTTTTCATCACTAACACAAGTGCGAAAAGTGGTTTTTCAACACAAACACAAGTGCGAAAAGTGGTTTTTCAACACTATCACAAGTGCGAAAAGTATTTTTTCCACACTAATACACGTGCAAAAGTGGTTTCCTGCACCAACACAAGTGCGAAAAGTGGTTTTTCAACACTAACACAAGTGCGAAAAGTGGTATTTCAACACTAACACAAGTGCGAAAAGTGGTTTTTCAACACTATCACAAGTGCAAAAAGTGTTTTTTCCACACTAATACAAGTGCAAAAGTGGTTTCCTGCACTGGTTTGGAACACATGGGGTTTGGAGGGGTTTGGAACACAAGATTTAGAGGCAAACACAGAGTTGAGGCATTCTGCTTTTTCACGTGCGGAGTCAGCCGTGTGGACATTTGAGGTGAGGGAGGGGATGGAGGGGGAACAAACACCAGAAACAGATTTGACCAGACGCCACCAGGATTTGGAAGAGGGAGACAGATTAGAGAGTTCGGTCCTGAGAACGGAGAGATATTGTTTCCCGGCTCACGGTTTGTTCACGGTTTGTTCACGACATTAAAAACATCATTGTCTGAGAGGGTCTGTGGGGGGTTTGAGTGATTGTAGCTCGTGATCCAGGTGAGCTTCAGGACCCACGGTCCTACTTTTATGATTATTATACAAGCTGGGACAGGTAGAAAAGATATGTAACAATAAATGACCAAAGAACAATTATCTTCTTCCTGATGTATTCCTGATGTATATATATATTATACATATGATAAACTCGCTCTTCATACAAAACACCCGCATGACCCTTTATATCTGGATCAAGATTCCCACCCCAGGTAAACAACTCCATGGAGGCACGTCATAGAAATACCACAGCCGTGAAACCTCCAATCGATAATATAGAAAATAATTATGTATCAAAATGTGATCGAAACACGACAAGATTCACATTAGTTTCCTCAAAGAAATACCATTTCTATTGCGAGCACAATGAATGTCATGACGTCCTGAAAGGTGATTCTCTTACTCACATGGAATGTGAAACATCCGCACAACGCTCCTTGTTGTTGTCTCTTCCGAACATGTGTCTAAGTTGAAAAAGATTGAAAAGTCAATTTATTGTACATTCCCTGAGGTAGATATATCCAAAATCAAGTTTTCAAAAGTGCAGATGGGGGTGAATGAAATTATTTACTTCACATGCTTTTACGGGGTGTTTTTCTCCTTCTTTGGTGAATCGTGTGGAGGTGAGGAGTTCAGATCAACGTCTTTGATTGATGATGATGGAATCATCTTTGATTCCCTGAAAAAGAACAGTTTTCTTTCATCCACAGCTTAATACAGTTGTGCTAAACCGGAAAACATGAACACATTCTCCATTTCAACAAATCTTTTCTTTCCTTCAGACACCACAATGACACATAAAACCAGGCAAAATAAAACTAGAGCGGCACTCGGTAGAGCGCATACCTCCAAGCGCATACAAGTGCGTAATGTGGTTTTTCAACACTAACATAAGTGCGAAAAGTGGTTTTTCAACACAATCACAAGTGCAAAAAGTGTTTTTTCCACACCAATACAAGTGCAAAAGTGGTTTCCTGCACCAACACAAGTGCGAAAAGTGGTTTTTCAACACTAACACATGTGCAAAAAGTGTTTTTTCCACACTAATACAAGTGCAAAAGTGGTTTCCTGCACCAACACAAGTGCGAAAAGTGGTTTTTCAACACTAACACAAGTGCGAAAAGTGGTTTTTCAACACTAACACAAGTGCGAAAAGTGGTTTTTCAACACTATCACAAGTGCAAAAAGTGTTTTTTCCACACTAATACAAGTGCAAAAGTGGTTTCCTGCACCAACACAAGTGCGAAAAGTGGTTTTTCAACACTAACACAAGTGCGAAAAGTGGTTTTTCAACACAAACACAAGTGCGAAAAGTGGTTTTTCAACACTATCACAAGTGCGAAAAGTATTTTTTCCACACTAATGCACGTGCAAAAGTGGTTTCCTGCACCAACACAAGTGCGAAAAGTGGTTTTTCAACACTAACACAAGTGCGAAAAGTGGTATTTCAACACTAACACAAGTGCGAAAAGTGGTTTTTCAACACTATCACAAGTGCAAAAAGTGTTTTTTCCACACTAATACAAGTGCAAAAGAGGTTTCCTGCACTGGTTTGGAACACATGGGGATTGGAGGGGTTTGGAACACAAGATTTAGAGGCAAACACAGAGTTGAGGCATTCTGCTTTTTCACGTGCGGAGTCAGCCGTGTGGACATTTGAGGTGAGGGAGGGGATGGAGGGGGAACAAACACCAGAAACAGATTTGACCAGACGCCACCAGGATTTGGAAGAGGGAGACAGATTAGAGAGTTCGGTCCTGAGAAAGGAGAGATATTGTTTCCCGGCTCACGGTTTGTTCACGGTTTGTTCACGACATTAAAAACATCATTGTCTGAGAGGGTCTGTGGGGGGTTGGAGTGATTGTAGCTCGTGATCCAGGTGAGCTTCAGGACCCACGGTCCTACTTTTATGATTATTATACAAGCTGGGACAGGTAGAAAAGATATGTAACAATAAATGACCAAAGAACAATTATCTTCTTCCTGATGTATTCCTGATGTATATATATATTATACATATGATAAACTCGCTCTTCATACAAAACACCCGCATGACCCTTTATATCTGGATCAAGATTCCCACCCCAGGTAAACAACTCCATGGAGGCACGTCATAGAAATACCACAGCCGTGAAACCTCCAATCGATAATATAGAAAATAATTATGGATCAAAATGTGATCGAAACACGACAAGATTCACATTAGTTTCCTCAAAGAAATACCATTTCTATTGCGAGCACAATGAATGTCATGACGTCCTGAAAGGTGATTCTCTTACTCACATGGAATGTGAAACATCCGCACAACGCTCCTTGTTGTTGTCTCTTCCGAACATGTGTCTAAGTTGAAAAAGATTGAAAAGTCAATTTATTGTACATTCCCTGAGGTAGATATATCCAAAATCAAGTTTTCAAAAGTGCAGATGGGGGTGAATGAAATTATTTACTTCACACGCTTTTACGGGGTGTTTTTCTCCTTCTTTGGTGAATCGTGTGGAGGTGAGGAGTTCAGATCAACGTCTTTGATTGATGATGATGGAATCATCTTTGATTCCCTGAAAAAGAACAGTTTTCTTTCATCCACAGCTTAATACAGTTGTGCTAAACCGGAAAACATGAACACATTCTCCATTTCAACAAATCTTTTCTTTCCTTCAGACACCACAATGACACATAAAACCAGGCAAAATAAAACTAGAGCGGCACTCGGTAGAGCGCATACCTCCAAGCGCATACAAGTGCGTAATGTGGTTTTTCAACACTAACATAAGTGCGAAAAGTGGTTTTTCAACACAATCACAAGTGCAAAAAGTGTTTTTTCCACACCAATACAAGTGCAAAAGTGGTTTCCTGCACCAACACAAGTGCGAAAAGTGGTTTTTCAACACTAACACATGTGCAAAAAGTGTTTTTTCCACACTAATACAAGTGCAAAAGTGGTTTCCTGCACCAACACAAGTGCGAAAAGTGGTTTTTCAACACTAACACAAGTGCGAAAAGTGGTTTTTCAACACTAACACATGTGCGAAAAATGGTTTTTCAACACTATCACAAGTGCAAAAAGTGTTTTTTCCACACTAATACAAGTGCAAAAGTGGTTTCCTGCACCAACACAAGTGCGAAAAGTGGTTTTTCAACACTAACACAAGTGCGAAAAGTGGTTTTTCAACACTAACACAAGTGCGAAAAGTGGTTTTTCAACACTATCACAAGTGCAAAAAGTGTTTTTTCCACACTAGTACAAGTGCAAAAGTGGTTTCCTGCACCAACACAAGTGCGAAAAGTGGTTTTTCAACACTAACACAAGTGCGAAAAGTGGTTTTTCAACACAAACACAAGTGCGAAAAGTGTTTTTTCCACACTAATACAAGTGCAAAAGTGGTTTCCTGCACCAACACAAGTGCGAAAAGTGGTTTTTCAACACTAACACAAGTGCGAAAAGTGGTTTTTCAACACTAACACATGTGCGAAAAGTGCTTTTTCAACACTATCACAAGTGCAAAAAGTGTTTTTTCCACACTAATACAAGTGCAAAAGTGGTTTCCTGCACCAACACAAGTGCGAAAAGTGGTTTTTCAACACTAACACAAGTGCGAAAAGTGGTTTTTCAACACTAACACAAGTGCGAAAAGTGGTTTTTCAACACTATCACAAGTGCAAAAAGTGTTTTTTCCACACTAATACAAGTGCAAAAATGGTTTCCTGCACCAACACAAGTGCGAAAAGTGGTTTTTCATCACTAACACAAGTGCGAAAAGTGGTTTTTCAACACAAACACAAGTGCGAAAAGTGTTTTTTCCACACTAATACAAGTGCAAAAGTGGTTTCCTGCACCAACACAAGTGCGAAAAGTGGTTTTTCAACACTAACACAAGTGTGAAAAGTGGTTTTTCAACACAAACACAAGTGCGAAAAGTGTTTTTTCCACACTAATACACGTGCAAAAGTGGTTTCCTGCACCAACACAAGTGCGAAAAGTGGTTTTTCAACACTAACACAAGTGCGAAAAGTGGTTTTTCAACACTAACACAAGTGTGAAAAGTGGTTTTTCAACACTATCACAAGTGCAAAAAGTGTTTTTTCCACACTAATACAAGTGCAAAAGTGGTTTCCTGCACCAACACAAGTGCGAAAAGTGGTTTTTCATCACTAACACAAGTGCGAAAAGTGGTTTTTCAACACAAACACAAGTGCGAAAAGTGGTTTTTCAACACTAACACAAGTGTGAAAAGTGGTTTTTCAACACTATCACAAGTGCAAAAAGTGTTTTTTCCACACTAATACAAGTGCAAAAATGGTTTCCTGCACCAACACAAGTGCGAAAAGTGGTTTTTCATCACTAACACAAGTGCGAAAAGTGGTTTTTCAACACAAACACAAGTGCGAAAAGTGGTTTTTCAACACTATCACAAGTGCGAAAAGTGTTTTTTCCACACTAATACACGTGCAAAAGTGGTTTCCTGCACCAACACAAGTGCGAAAAGTGGTTTTTCAACACTAACACAAGTACGAAAAGTGGTTTTTCAACACTAACACAAGTGCGAAAAGTGGTTTTTCAACAATATCACAAGTGCAAAAAGTGTTTTTTCCACACTAATACAAGTGCAAAAGTGGTTTCCTGCACCAACACAAGTGCGAAAAGTGGTTTTTCAACACTAACACAAGTGCGAAAAGTGCTTTTTCCACACTAATACAAGTGCAAAAGTGGTTTCCTGCACCAACACAAGTGCGAAAAGTGGTTTTTCAACACTAACCCAAGTGCAAAAAGTGGTTTTTCAACACTAACACAAGTGCTAAAAGTGTTTTTTCCACACTAATACAAGTGCAAAAGTGGTTTTCTGCACCAACACAAGTGCGAAAAGTGGTTTTTCAACACTAACACAAGTGCGAAAAGTGGTTTTTCAACACTATCACAAGTGCAAAAAGTGTTTTTTCCACACTAATACAAGTGCAAAAGTGGTTTCCTGCACCAACACAAGTGCAAAAAGTGGTTTTTCAACACTAACACAAGTGCGAAAAGTGGTTTTTCAACACTAACACAAGTGCAAAAAGTGTTTTTTCCACACTAATACAAGTGCAAAAGTGGTTTCCTGCACCAACACAAGTGCGAAAAGTGGTTTTTCAACACTAACACAAGTGCGAAAAGTGGTTTTTCAACACAATCACAAGTGCAAAAAGTGTTTTTTCCACACTAATACACGTGCAAAAGTGGTTTCATGCACCAACACAAGTGCGAAAAGTGGTTTTTCAACACTAACACAAGTGCAAAAAGTGGTTTTTCAACACTAACACAAGTGTGAAAAGTGGTTTTTCAACACTATCACAAGTGCAAAAAGTGTTTTTTCCACACTAATACAAGTGCAAAAGTGGTTTCCTGCACCAACACAAGTGCGAAAAGTGGTTTTTCAACACTAACACAAGTGCGAAAAGTGGTTTTTCAACACTAACACAGGTGCGAAAAGTGGTTTTTCAACACTATCACAAGTGCAAAAAGTGTTTTTTCCACACTAATACAAGTGCAAAAGTGGTTTCCTGCACCAACACAAGTGCGAAAAGTGGTTTTTCAACACTAACACAAGTGTGAAAAGTGGTTTTTCAACACAAACACAAGTGCGAAAAGTGTTTTTTCCACACTAATACACGTGCAAAAGTGGTTTCCTGCACCACACAAGTGCGAAAAGTGGTTTTTCAACACTAACACAAGTGCGAAAAGTGGTTTTTCAACACTAACACAAGTGTGAAAAGTGGTTTTTCAACACTATCACAAGTGCAAAAAGTGTTTTTTCCACACTAATACAAGTGCAAAAATGGTTTCCTGCACCAACACAAGTGCGAAAAGTGGTTTTTCATCACTAACACAAGTGCGAAAAGTGGTTTTTCAACACAAACACAAGGGCGAAAAGTGGTTTTTCAACACTATCACAAGTGCGAAAAGTGTTTTTTCCACACTAATACACGTGCAAAAGTGGTTTCCTGCACCAACACAAGTGCGAAAAGTGGTTTTTCAACACTAACACAAGTGCGAAAAGTGGTTTTTCAACACTAACACAAGTGCGAAAAGTGGTTTTTCAACAATATCACAAGTGCAAAAAGTGTTTTTTCCACACTAATACAAGTGCAAAAGTGGTTTCCTGCACCAACACAAGTGCGAAAAGTGGTTTTTCAACACTAACACAAGTGCGAATAGTGGTTTTTCAACACTATCACAAGTGCAAAAAGTGTTTTTTCCACACTAAAACAAGTGCAAAAGTGGTTTCCTGCACCAACACAAGTGCGAAAAGTGGTTTTTCAACACTAACACAAGTGCGAAAAGTGGTTTTTCAACACTAACACAAGTGCGAAAAGTGGTTTTTCAACACTAACACAAGTGCGAAAAGTGCTTTTTCCACACTAATACAAGTGCAAAAGTGGTTTCCTGCACCAACACAAGTGCGAAAAGTGGTTTTTCAACACTAACGCAAGTGCAAAAAGTGGTTTTTCAACACTAACACAAGTGCTAAAAGTGTTTTTTCCACACTAATACAAGTGCAAAAGTGGTTTTCTGCACCAACACAAGTGCGAAAAGTGGTTTTTCAACACTAACACAAGTGCGAAAAGTGGTTTTTCAACACTATCACAAGTGCAAAAAGTGTTTTTTCCACACTAATACAAGTGCAAAAGTGGTTTCCTGCACCAACACAAGTGCGAAAAGTGGTTTTTCAACACTAACACAAGTGCGAAAAGTTGTTTTTCATCACTAACACAAGTGCGAAAAGTGGTTTTTCAACACAAACACAAGTGCGAAAAGTGTTTTTTCCACACTAATACAAGTGCAAAAGTGGTTTCCTGCACCAACACAAGTGCGTAATGTGGTTTTTCAACACTAACACATGTGCGAAAAGTGGTTTTTCAACACAATCACAAGTGCAAAAAGTGTTTTTTCCACACTAATACAAGTGCAAAAGTGGTTTCCTGCACCAACACATGTGCGAAAAGTGGTTTTTCAACACTAACACAAGTGCGAAAAGTTGTTTTTCAACACTAACACAGGTGCGAAAAGTGGTTTTTCAACACTATCACAAGTGCAAAAAGCTTTTTTTCCACACTAATACAAGTGCAAAAGTGGTTTCCTGCACCAACACAAGTGCGAAAAGTGGTTTTTCAACACTAACACAAGTGTGAAAAGTGGTTTTTCAACACAAACACAAGTGCGAAAAGTGTTTTTTCCACACTAATACACGTGCAAAAGTGGTTTCCTGCACCAACACAAGTGCGAAAAGTGGTTTTTCAACACTGACACAAGTGCGAAAAGTGGTTTTTCAACACTAACACAAGTGTGAAAAGTGGTTTTTCAACACTATCACAAGTGCAAAAAGTGTTTTTTCCACACTAATACAAGTGCAAAAATGGTTTCCTGCACCAACACAAGTGCGAAAAGTGGTTTTTCATCACTAACGCAAGTGCGAAAAGTGGTTTTTCAACACAAACACAAGTGCGAAAAGTGGTTTTTCAACACTATCACAAGTGCGAAAAGTGTTTTTTCCACACTAATACACGTGCAAAAGTGGTTTCCTGCACCAACACAAGTGCGAAAAGTGGTTTTTCAACACTAACACAAGTGCGAAAAGTGGTTTTTCAACACTAACACAAGTGCGAAAAGTGGTTTTTCAACAATATCACAAGTGCAAAAAGTGTTTTTTCCACACTAATACAAGTGCAAAAGTGGTTTCCTGCACCAACACAAGTGCGAAAAGTGGTTTTTCAACACTAACACAAGTGCGAATAGTGGTTTTCAACACTATCACAAGTGCAAAAAGTGTTTTTTCCACACTAAAACAAGTGCAAAAGTGGTTTCCTGCACCAACACAAGTGCGAAAAGTGGTTTTTCAACACTAACACAAGTGCGTAATGTGGTTTTTCAACACTAACATAAGTGCGAAAAGTGGTTTTTCAACACAATCACAAGTGCAAAAAGTGTTTTTTCCACACCAATACAAGTGCAAAAGTGGTTTCCTGCACCAACACAAGTGCGAAAAGTGGTTTTTCAACACTAACACATGTGCAAAAAGTGTTTTTTCCACACTAATACAAGTGCAAAAGTGGTTTCCTGCACCAACACAAGTGCGAAAAGTGGTTTTTCAACACTAACACAAGTGCGAAAAGTGGTTTTTCAACACTAACACATGTGCGAAAAATGGTTTTTCAACACTATCCCAAGTGCAAAAAGTGTTTTTTCCACACTAATACAAGTGCAAAAGTGGTTTCCTGCACCAACACAAGTGCGAAAAGTGGTTTTTCAACACTAACACAAGTGCGAAAAGTGGTTTTTCAACACTAACACAAGTGCGAAAAGTGGTTTTTCAACACTATCACAAGTGCAAAAAGTGTTTTTTCCACACTAGTACAAGTGCAAAAGTGGTTTCCTGCACCAACACAAGTGCGAAAAGTGGTTTTTCAACACTAACACAAGTGCGAAAAGTGGTTTTTCAACACAAACACAAGTGCGAAAAGTGTTTTTTCCACACTAATACAAGTGCAAAAGTGGTTTCCTGCACCAACACAAGTGCGAAAAGTGGTTTTTCAACACTAACACAAGTGCGAAAAGTGGTTTTTCAACACTAACACATGTGCGAAAAGTGCTTTTTCAACACTATCACAAGTGCAAAAAGTGTTTTTTCCACACTAATACAAGTGCAAAAGTGGTTTCCTGCACCAACACAAGTGCGAAAAGTGGTTTTTCAACACTAACACAAGTGCGAAAAGTGGTTTTTCAACACTAACACAAGTGCGAAAAGTGGTTTTTCAACACTATCACAAGTGCAAAAAGTGTTTTTTCCACACTAATACAAGTGCAAAAATGGTTTCCTGCACCAACACAAGTGCGAAAAGTGGTTTTTCATCACTAACACAAGTGCGAAAAGTGGTTTTTCAACACAAACACAAGTGCGAAAAGTGTTTTTTCCACACTAATACAAGTGCAAAAGTGGTTTCCTGCACCAACACAAGTGCGAAAAGTGGGTTTTCAACACTAACACAAGTGTGAAAAGTGGTTTTTCAACACAAACACAAGTGCGAAAAGTGTTTTTTCCACACTAATACACGTGCAAAAGTGGTTTCCTGCACCAACACAAGTGCGAAAAGTGGTTTTTCAACACTAACACAAGTGCGAAAAGTGGTTTTTCAACACTAACACAAGTGTGAAAAGTGGTTTTTCAACACTATCACAAGTGCAAAAAGTGTTTTTTCCACACTAATACAAGTGCAAAAATGGTTTCCTGCACCAACACAAGTGCGAAAAGTGGTTTTTCATCACTAACACAAGTGCGAAAAGTGGTTTTTCAACACAAACACAAGTGCGAAAAGTGGTTTTTCAACACTATCACAAGTGCGAAAAGTGTTTTTTCCACACTAATACACGTGCAAAAGTGGTTTCCTGTACCAACACAAGTGCGAAAAGTGGTTTTTCAACACTAACACAAGTACGAAAAGTGGTTTTTCAACACTAACACAAGTGCGAAAAGTGGTTTTTCAACAATATCACAAGTGCAAAAAGTGTTTTTTCCACACTAATACAAGTGCAAAAGTGGTTTCCTGCACCAACACAAGTGCGAAAAGTGGTTTTTCAACACTAACACAAGTGCGAAAAGTGCTTTTTCCACACTAATACAAGTGCAAAAGTGGTTTCCTGCACCAACACAAGTGCGAAAAGTGGTTTTTCAACACTAACCCAAGTGCAAAAAGTGGTTTTTCAACACTAACACAAGTGCTAAAAGTGTTTTTTCCACACTAATACAAGTGCAAAAGTGGTTTTCTGCACCAACACAAGTGCGAAAAGTGGTTTTTCAACACTAACACAAGTGCGAAAAGTGGTTTTTCAACACTATCACAAGTGCAAAAAGTGTTTTTTCCACACTAATACAAGTGCAAAAGTGGTTTCCTGCACCAACACAAGTGCAAAAAGTGGTTTTTCAACACTAACACAAGTGCGAAAAGTGGTTTTTCAACACTAACACAAGTGCAAAAAGTGTTTTTTCCACACTAATACAAGTGCAAAAGTGGTTTCCTGCACCAACACAAGTGCGAAAAGTGGTTTTTCAACACTAACACAAGTGCGAAAAGTGGTTTTTCAACACTAACACAAGTGCAAAAAGTGGTTTCCTGCACCAACACAAGTGCGTAATGTGGTTTTTCAACACTAACACAAGTGCGAAAAGTGGTTTTTCAACACAATCACAAGTGCAAAAAGTGTTTTTTCCACACTAATACACGTGCAAAAGTGGTTTCATGCACCAACACAAGTGCGAAAAGTGGTTTTTCAACACTAACACAAGTGCAAAAAGTGGTTTTTCAACACTAACACAAGTGTGAAAAGTGGTTTTTCAACACTATCACAAGTGCAAAAAGTGTTTTTTCCACACTAATACAAGTGCAAAAGTGGTTTCCTGCACCAACACAAGTGCGAAAAGTGGTTTTTCAACACTAACACAAGTGCGAAAAGTGGTTTTTCAACACTAACACAGGTGCGAAAAGTGGTTTTTCAACACTATCACAAGTGCAAAAAGTGTTTTTTCCACACTAATACAAGTGCAAAAGTGGTTTCCTGCACCAACACAAGTGCGAAAAGTGGTTTTTCAACACTAACACAAGTGTGAAAAGTGGTTTTTCAACACAAACACAAGTGCGAAAAGTGTTTTTTCCACACTAATACACGTGCAAAAGTGGTTTCCTGCACCACACAAGTGCGAAAAGTGGTTTTTCAACACTAACACAAGTGCGAAAAGTGGTTTTTCAACACTAACACAAGTGTGAAAAGTGGTTTTTCAACACTATCACAAGTGCAAAAAGTGTTTTTTCCACACTAATACAAGTGCAAAAATGGTTTCCTGCACCAACACAAGTGCGAAAAGTGGTTTTTCATCACTAACACAAGTGCGAAAAGTGGTTTTTCAACACAAACACAAGGGCGAAAAGTGGTTTTTCAACACTATCACAAGTGCGAAAAGTGTTTTTTCCACACTAATACACGTGCAAAAGTGGTTTCCTGCACCAACACAAGTGCGAAAAGTGGTTTTTCAACACTAACACAAGTGCGAAAAGTGGTTTTTCAACACGAACACAAGTGCGAAAAGTGGTTTTTCAACAATATCACAAGTGCAAAAAGTGTTTTTTCCACACTAATACAAGTGCAAAAGTGGTTTCCTGCACCAACACAAGTGCGAAAAGTGGTTTTTCAACACTAACACAAGTGCGAATAGTGGTTTTTCAACACTATCACAAGTGCAAAAAGTGTTTTTTCCACACTAAAACAAGTGCAAAAGTGGTTTCCTGCACCAACACAAGTGCGAAAAGTGGTTTTTCAACACTAACACAAGTGCGAAAAGTGGTTTTTCAACACTAACACAAGTGCGAAAAGTGGTTTTTCAACACTAACACAAGTGCGAAAAGTGCTTTTTCCACACTAATACAAGTGCAAAAGTGGTTTCCTGCACCAACACAAGTGCGAAAAGTGGTTTTTCAACACTAACGCAAGTGCAAAAAGTGGTTTTTCAACACTAACACAAGTGCTAAAAGTGTTTTTTCCACACTAATACAAGTGCAAAAGTGGTTTTCTGCACCAACACAAGTGCGAAAAGTGGTTTTTCAACACTAACACAAGTGCGAAAAGTGGTTTTTCAACACTATCACAAGTGCAAAAAGTGTTTTTTCCACACTAATACAAGTGCAAAAGTGGTTTCCTGCACCAACACAAGTGCGAAAAGTGGTTTTTCAACACTAACACAAGTGCGAAAAGTTGTTTTTCATCACTAACACAAGTGCGAAAAGTGGTTTTTCAACACAAACACAAGTGCGAAAAGTGTTTTTTCCACACTAATACAAGTGCAAAAGTGGTTTCCTGCACCAACACAAGTGCGTAATGTGGTTTTTCAACACTAACACATGTGCGAAAAGTGGTTTTTCAACACAATCACAAGTGCAAAAAGTGTTTTTTCCACACTAATACAAGTGCAAAAGTGGTTTCCTGCACCAACACATGTGCGAAAAGTGGTTTTTCAACACTAACACAAGTGCGAAAAGTTGTTTTTCAACACTAACACAGGTGCGAAAAGTGGTTTTTCAACACTATCACAAGTGCAAAAAGCTTTTTTTCCACACTAATACAAGTGCAAAAGTGGTTTCCTGCACCAACACAAGTGCGAAAAGTGGTTTTTCAACACTAACACAAGTGTGAAAAGTGGTTTTTCAACACAAACACAAGTGCGAAAAGTGTTTTTTCCACACTAATACACGTGCAAAAGTGGTTTCCTGCACCAACACAAGTGCGAAAAGTGGTTTTTCAACACTGACACAAGTGCGAAAAGTGGTTTTTCAACACTAACACAAGTGTGAAAAGTGGTTTTTCAACACTATCACAAGTGCAAAAAGTGTTTTTTCCACACTAATACAAGTGCAAAAATGGTTTCCTGCACCAACACAAGTGCGAAAAGTGGTTTTTCATCACTAACGCAAGTGCGAAAAGTGGTTTTTCAACACAAACACAAGTGCGAAAAGTGGTTTTTCAACACTATCACAAGTGCGAAAAGTGTTTTTTCCACACTAATACACGTGCAAAAGTGGTTTCCTGCACCAACACAAGTGCGAAAAGTGGTTTTTCAACACTAACACAAGTGCGAAAAGTGGTTTTTCAACACTAACAAAAGTGCGAAAAGTGGTTTTTCAACAATATCACAAGTGCAAAAAGTGTTTTTTCCACACTAATACAAGTGCAAAAGTGGTTTCCTGCACCAACACAAGTGCGAAAAGTGGTTTTTCAACACTAACACAAGTGCGAATAGTGGTTTTCAACACTATCACAAGTGCAAAAAGTGTTTTTTCCACACTAAAACAAGTGCAAAAGTGGTTTCCTGCACCAACACAAGTGCGAAAAGTGGTTTTTCAACACTAACACAAGTGCGAAAAGTGGTTTTTCAACACTAACACAAGTGCGAAAAGTGGTTTTTCAACACTAACACAAGTGCGAAAAGTGCTTTTTCCACACTAATACAAGTGCAAAAGTGGTTTCCTGCACAAACACAAGTGCGAAAAGTGGTTTTTCAACACTAACACAAGTGCGAAAAGTGGTTTTTCAACACTATCACAAGTGCAAAAAGTGGTTTTTCAACACTAACACAAGTGCTAAAAGTGTTTTTTCCACACTAATACAAGTGCAAAAGTGGTTTTCTGCACCAACACAAGTGCGAAAAGTGGTTTTTCAACACTATCACAAGTGCAAAAAGTGTTTTTTCCACACTAATACAAGTGCAAAAGTGGTTTCCTGCACCAACACAAGTGCGAAAAGTGGTTTTTCAACACTAACACAAGTGCGAAAAGTGGTTTTTCAACACTAACACAAGTGCGAAAAGTGGTTTTTCAACACTAACACAAGTGCGAAAAGTGCTTTTTCCACACTAATACAAGTGCAAAAGTGGTTTCCTACACCAACACAAATGCGAAAAGTGGTTTTTCAACACTAACGCAAGTGCAAAAAGTGGTTTTTCAACACTAACACAAGTGCTAAAAGTGTTTTTTCCACACTAATACAAGTGCAAAAGTGGTTTTCTGCACCAACACAAGTGCGAAAAGTGGTTTTTCAACACTATCACAAGTGCAAAAAGTGTTTTTTCCACACTAATACAAGTGCAAAAGTGGTTTCCTGCACCAACACAAGTGCGAAAAGTGGTTTTTCAACACTAACACAAGTGTGAAAAGTGGTTTTTCAACACTATCACAAGTGCAAACAGTGTTTTTTCCACACTAATACAAGTGCAAAAATGGTTTCCTGCACCAACACAAGTGCGAAAAGTGGTTTTTCATCACTAACACAAGTGCAAAAAGTGGTTTTTCAACACAAACACAAGTGCGAAAAGTGGTTTTTCAACAATATCACAAGTGCGAAAAGTGTTTTTTCCACACTAATACACGTGCAAAAGTGATTTCCTGCACCAACACAAGTGCGAAAAGTGGTTTTTCAACACTAACACAAGTGCGAAAAGTGGTTTTTCAACACTAACACAAGTGCGAAAAGTGGTTTTTCAACAATATCACAAGTGCAAAAAGTGTTTTTTCCACACTAATACAAGTGCAAAAGTGGTTTCCTGCACCAACACAAGTGCGAAAAGTGTTTTTTCAACACTAACACAAGTGCGAAAAGTGGTTTTTCAACACTATCACAAGTGCAAAAAGTGTTTTTTTCCACACTAATACAAGTGCAAAAGTGGTTTCCTGCACCAACACAAGTGCGAAAAGTCGTTTTTCAACACTAACACAAGTGCGAATAGTGTTTTTTCAACACTATCACAAGTGCAAAAAGTGTTTTTTCCACACTAAAACAAGTGCAAAAGTGGTTTCCTGCACCAACACAAGTGCGAAAAGTGGTTTTTCAACACTAACACAAGTGCGAAAAGTGGTTTTTCAACACTAACACAAGTGTGAAAAGTGGTTTTTCAACACTAACACAAGTGCGAAAAGTGCTTTTTCCACACTAATACAAGTGCAAAAGTGGTTTCCTGCACCAACACAAGTGCGAAAAGTGGTTTTTCAACACTAACGCAAGTGCAAAAAGTGGTTTTTCAACACTAACACAAGTGCTAAAAGTGTTTTTTCCACACTAATACAAGTGCAAAAGTGGTTTTCTGCACCAACACAAGTGCGAAAAGTGGTTTTTCAACACTAACACAAGTGCGAAAAGTGGTTTTTCAACACTATCACAAGTGCAAAAAGTGTTTTTTCCACACCAATACAAGTGCAAAAGTGGTTTCCTGCACCAACACAAGTGCAAAAAGTGGGTTTTCAACACTAACACAAGTGCAAAAAGTGTTTTTTCCACACTAATACAAATGCAAAAGTGGTTTCCTGCACCAACACAAGTGCGAAAAGTGGTTTTTCAACACTAACACAAGTGCGAAAAGTGGTTTTTCAACACTAACACAAGTGCAAAAAGTGGTTTCCTGCACCAACACAAGTGCGTAATGTGGTTTTTCAACACTAACACAAGTGCGAAAAGTGGTTTTTCAACACAATCACAAGTGCAAAAAGTGTTTTTTCCACACTAATACAAGTGCAAAAGTGGTTTCCTGCACCAACACAAGTGCGAAAAGTGGTTTTTCAACACTAACACAAGTGCGAAAAGTTGTTTTTCAACACTAACACAAGTGCGAAAAGTGGTTTTTCAACACTATCACAAGTGCAAAAAGTGTTTTTTCCACACTAATACAAGTGCAAAAGTGGTTTCCTGCACCAACACAAGTGCGAAAAGTGGTTTTTCAACACTAACACAAGTGTGAAAAGTGGTTTTTCAACACAAACACAAGTGCGAAAAGTGGTTTTTCCACACTAATACACGTGCAAAAGTGGTTTCATGCACCAACACAAGTGCGAAAAGTGGTTTTTCAACACTAACACAAGTGCGAAAAGTGGTTTTTCAACACTAACACAAGTGTGAAAAGTGGTTTTTCAACACTAACACAAGTGTGAAAAGTGGTTTTTCAACACTAACACAAGTGCGAAAAGTGGTTTTTCAACACTAACACAAGTGTGAAAAGTGGTTTTTCAACACTAACACAAGTGCGAAAAGTGGTTTTTCAACACTAACACAAGTGTGAAAAGTGGTTTTTCAACACTATCACAAGTGCAAAAAGTGTTTTTTCCACACTAATACAAGTGCAAAAGTGGTTTCCTGCACCAACACAAGTGCGAAAAGTGGTTTTTCAACACTAACACAAGTGCGAAAAGTGGTTTTTCAACACTAACACAGGTGCGAAAAGTGTTTTTTCCACACTAATACAAGTGCAAAAGTGGTTTCCTGCACCAACACAAGTGCGAAAAATGGTTTTTCAACACTAACACAAGTGCGAAAAGTGGTTTTTCAACACTAACACAAGTGCGAAAAGTGGTTTTTCAACACAATCACAAGTGCAAAAAGTGTTTTTTCCACACTAATACAAGTGCAAAAATGGTTTCCTGCACCAACACAAGTGCGAAAAGTGGTTTTTCATCACTAACACAAGTGCGAAAAGTGGTTTTTCAACACAAACACAAGTGCGAAAAGTGTTTTTTCCACACTAATACAAGTGCAAAAGTGGTTTCCTGCACCAACACAAGTGCGTAATGTGGTTTTTCAACACTAACACATGTGCGAAAAGTGGTTTTTCAACACAATCACTAGTGCAAAAAGTGTTTTTTCCACACTAATACAAGTGCAAAAGTGGTTTCCTGCACCAACACAAGTGCGAAAAGTGGTTTTTCAACACTAACACAAGTGCGAAAAGTTGTTTTTCAACACTAACACAAGCGCGAAAAGTGGTTTTTCAACACTATCACAAGTGCAAAAAGTGTTTTTTCCACACTAATACAAGTGCAAAAGTGGTTTCCTGCACCAACACAAGTGCGAAAAGTGGTTTTTCAACACTAACACAAGTGTGAAAAGTGGTTTTTCAACACAAACACAAGTGCGAAAAGTGTTTTTTCCACACTAATACACGTGCAAAAGTGGTTTCCTGCACCAACACAAGTGCGAAAAGTGGTTTTTCAACACTAACACAAGTGCGAAAAGTGGTTTTTCAACACTAACACAAGTGTGAAAAGTGGTTTTTCAACACTATCACAAGTGCAAAAAGTGTTTTTTCCACACTAATACAAGTGCAAAAATGGTTTCCTGCACCAACACGAGTGCGAAAAGTGGTTTTTCATCACTAACACAAGTGCGAAAAGTGGTTTTTCAACACAAACACAAGTGCGAAAAGTGGTTTTTCAACACTATCACAAGTGCGAAAAGTGTTTTTTCCACACTAATACACGTGCAAAAGTGGTTTCCTGCACCAACACAAGTGCGAAAAGTGGTTTTTCAACACTAACACAAGTGCGAAAAGTGGTTTTTCAACACTAACACAAGTGCGAAAAGTGGTTTTTCAACAATATCACAAGTGCAAAAAGTGTTTTTTCCACACTAATACAAGTGCAAAAGTGGTTTCCTGCACCAACACAAGTGAGAAAAGTGGTTTTTCAACACTAACACAAGTGCGAATAGTGGTTTTTCAACACTATCACAAGTGCAAAAAGTGTTTTTTCCACACTAAAACAAGTGCAAAAGTGGTTTCCTGCCCCAACACAAGTGCGAAAAGTGGTTTTTCAACACTAACACAAGTGCGAAAAGTGGTTTTTCAACACTAACACAAGTGCGAAAAGTGGTTTTTCAACACTATCACAAGTGCAAAAAGTGTTTTTTCCACACTAATACAAGTGCAAAAGTGGTTTCCTGCACCAACACAAGTGCGAAAAGTGGTTTTTCAACACTAACACAAGTGTGAAAAGTGGTTTTTCAACACAAACACAAGTGCGAAAAGTGTTTTTTCCACACTAATACACGTGCAAAAGTGGTTTCATGCACCAACACAAGTGCGAAAAGTGGTTTTTCAACACTAACAAAAGTGCGAAAAGTGGTTTTTCAACACAATCACAAGTGCAAAAAGTGTTTTTTCCACACTAATACAAGTGCAAAAGTGGTTTCCTGCACCAACACAAGTGCGAAAAGTGGTTTTTCAACACTAACACAAGTGCGAAAAGTGGTTTTTCAACACTATCACAAGTGCAAAAAGTGTTTTTTCCACACTAATACAAGTGCAAAAGTGGTTTCCTGCACCAACACAAGTGCGAAAAGTGTTTTTTCAACACTAACACAAGTGCGAAAAGTGGTTTTTCAACACTATCACAAATGCAAAAAGTGTTTTTTCCACACTAATACAAGTGCAAAAGTGGTTTCTTGCACCAACACAAGTGCGAAAAGTGGTTTTTCAACACTAACACAAGTGCGAAAAGTGGTTTTTCAACACTATCACAAATGCAAAAAGTGTTTTTTCCACACTAATACAAGTGCAAAAGTGGTTTCTTGCACCAACACAAGTGCGAAAAGTGGTTTTTCAACACTAACACAAGTGCGAAAAGTGGTTTTTCAACACCAACACAAGTGCGAAAAGTGGTTTTTCAACACTAACACAAGTGCGAAAAGTGGTTTTTCAACCCAAACACAAGTGCGAAAAGTGTTTTTCCACACTAATACAAGTGCAAAAGTGGTTTCCTGCACCAACACAAGTGCGAAAAGTGGTTTTTCAACACTAACACAAGTGTGAAAAGTGGTTTTTCAACACTATCACAAGTGCAAACAGTGTTTTTTCCACACTAATACAAGTGCAAAAATGGTTTCCTGCACCAACACAAGTGCGAAAAGTGGTTTTTCATCACTAACACAAGTGCAAAAAGTGGTTTTTCAACACAAACACAAGTGCGAAAAGTGGTTTTTCAACAATATCACAAGTGCGAAAAGTGTTTTTTCCACACTAATACACGTGCAAAAGTGATTTCCTGCACCAACACAAGTGCGAAAAGTGGTTTTTCAACACTAACACAAGTGCGAAAAGTGGTTTTTCAACACTAACACAAGTGCGAAAAGTGGTTTTTCAACAATATCACAAGTGCAAAAAGTGTTTTTTCCACACTAATACAAGTGCAAAAGTGGTTTCCTGCACCAACACAAGTGCGAAAAGTGTTTTTTCAACACTAACACAAGTGCGAAAAGTGGTTTTTCAACACTATCACAAGTGCAAAAAGTGTTTTTTCCACACTAATACAAGTGCAAAAGTGGTTTCCTGCACCAACACAAGTGCGAAAAGTCGTTTTTCAACACTAACACAAGTGCGAATAGTGTTTTTTCAACACTATCACAAGTGCAAAAAGTGTTTTTTCCACACTAAAACAAGTGCAACAGTGTTTTCCTGCACCAACACAAGTGCGAAAAGTGGTTTTTCAACACTAACACAAGTGCGAAAAGTGGTTTTTCAACACTAACACAAGTGTGAAAAGTGGTTTTTCAACACTAACACAAGTGCGAAAAGTGCTTTTTCCACACTAATACAAGTGCAAAAGTGGTTTCCTGCACCAACACAAGTGCGAAAAGTGGTTTTTCAACACTAACGCAAGTGCAAAAAGTGGTTTTTCAACACTAACACAAGTGCTAAAAGTGTTTTTTCCACACTAATACAAGTGCAAAAGTGGTTTTCTGCACCAACACAAGTGCGAAAAGTGGTTTTTCAACACTAACACAAGTGCGAAAAGTGGTTTTTCAACACTATCACAAGTGCAAAAAGTGTTTTTTCCACACCAATACAAGTGCAAAAGTGGTTTCCTGCACCAACACAAGTGCAAAAAGTGGGTTTTCAACACTAACACAAGTGCAAAAAGTGTTTTTTCCACACTAATACAAATGCAAAAGTGGTTTCCTGCACCAACACAAGTGCGAAAAGTGGTTTTTCAACACTAACACAAGTGCGAAAAGTGGTTTTTCAACACTAACACAAGTGCAAAAAGTGGTTTCCTGCACCAACACAAGTGCGTAATGTGGTTTTTCAACACTAACACAAGTGCGAAAAGTGGTTTTTCAACACAATCACAAGTGCAAAAAGTGTTTTTTCCACACTAATACAAGTGCAAAAGTGGTTTCCTGCACCAACACAAGTGCGAAAAGTGGTTTTTCAACACTAACACAAGTGCGAAAAGTTGTTTTTCAACACTAACACAAGTGCGAAAAGTGGTTTTTCAACACTATCACAAGTGCAAAAAGTGTTTTTTCCACACTAATACAAGTGCAAAAGTGGTTTCCTGCACCAACACAAGTGCGAAAAGTGGTTTTTCAACACTAACACAAGTGTGAAAAGTGGTTTTTCAACACAAACACAAGTGCGAAAAGTGGTTTTTCCACACTAATACACGTGCAAAAGTGCTTTCATGCACCAACACAAGTGCGAAAAGTGGTTTTTCAACACTAACACAAGTGCGAAAAGTGGTTTTTCAACACTAACACAAGTGTGAAAAGTGGTTTTTCAACACTATCACAAGTGCAAAAAGTGTTTTTTCCACACTAATACAAGTGCAAAAGTGGTTTCCTGCACCAACACAAGTGCGAAAAGTGGTTTTTCAACACTAACACAAGTGCGAAAAGTGGTTTTTCAACACTAACACAGGTGCGAAAAGTGGTTTTTCAACACTATCACAAGTGCAAAAAGTGTTTTTTCCACACTAATACAAGTGCAAAAGTGGTTTCCTGCACCAACACAAGTGCGAAAAGTGGTTTTTCAACACTAACACAAGTGTGAAAAGTGGTTTTTCAACACAAACACAAGTGCGAAAAGTGTTTTTTTCCACACTAATACACGTGCAAAAGTGGTTTCCTGCACCAACACAAGTGCGAAAAGTGGTTTTTCAACACTAACACAAGTGCGAAAAGTGGTTTTTCAACACTAACACAAGTGTGAAAAGTGGTTTTTCAACACTATCACAAGTGCAAAAAGTGTTTTTTCCACACTAATACAAGTGCAAAAATGGTTTCCTGCACCAACACAAGTGCGAAAAGTGGTTTTTCATCACTAACACAAGTGCGAAAAGTGGTTTTTCAACACAAACACAAGTGCGAAAAGTGGTTTTTCAACACTATCACAAGTGCGAAAAGTGTTTTTTCCACACTAATACACGTGCAAAAGTGGTTTCCTGCACCAACACAAGTGCGAAAAGTGGTTTTTCAACACTAACACAAGTGCGAAAAGTGGTTTTTCAACACTAACACAAGTGCGAAAAGTGGTTTTTCAACAATATCACAAGTGCAAAAAGTGTTTTTTCCACACTAATACAAGTGCAAAAGTGGTTTCCTGCACCAACACAAGTGCGAAAAGTGGTTTTTCAACACTAACACAAGTGCGAATAGTGGTTTTTCAACACTATCACAAGTGCAAAAAGTGTTTTTTCCACACTAAAACAAGTGCAAAAGTGGTTTCCTGCACCAACACAAGTGCGAAAAGTGGTTTTTCAACACTAACACAAGTGCGAAAAGTGGTTTTTCAACACTAACACAAGTGCGAAAAGTGGTTTTTCAACACTAACACAAGTGCGAAAAGTGCTTTTCCACACTAATACAAGTGCAAAAGTGGTTTCCTGCACCAACACAAGTGCGAAAAGTGGTTTTTCAACACTAACGCAAGTGCAAAAAGTGGTTTTTCAACACTAACACAAGTGCTAAAAGTGTTTTTTCCACACTAATACAAGTGCAAAAGTGGTTTTCTGCACCAACACAATTGCGAAAAGTGGTTTTTCAACACTAACACAAGTGCGAAAAGTGGTTTTTCAACACTATCACAAGTGCAAAAAGTGTTTTTTCCACACTAATACAAGTGCAAAAGTGGTTTCCTGCACCAACACAAGTGCGAAAAGTGGTTTTTCAACACTAACACAAGTGCGAAAAGTTGTTTTTAATCACTAACACAAGTGCGAAACGTGGTTTTTCAACACAAACACAAGTGCGAAAAGTGTTTTTTCCACACTAATACAAGTGCAAAAGTGGTTTCCTGCACCAACACAAGTGTGTAATGTGGTTTTTCAACACTAACACATGTGCGAAAAGTGGTTTTTCAACACAATCACAAGTGCAAAAAGTGTTTTTTCCACACTAATACAAGTGCAAAAGTGGTTTCCTGCACCAACACAAGTGCGAAAAGTGGTTTTTCAACACTAACACAAGTGCGAAAAGTTGTTTTTCAACACTAACACAGGTGCGAAAAGTGGTTTTTCAACACTATCACAAGTGCAAAAAGTGTTTTTTCCACACTAATACAAGTGCAAAAGTGGTTTCCTGCACCAACACAAGTGCGAAAAGTGGTTTTTCAACACTAACACAAGTGTGAAAAGTGGTTTTTCAACACAAACACAAGTGCAAAAAGTGTTTTTTCCACACTAATACACGTGCAAAAGTGGTTTCCTGCACCAACACAAGTGCGAAAAGTGGTTTTTCAACACTAACACAAGTGCGAAAAGTGGTTTTTCAACACGAACACAAGTGTGAAAAGTGGTTTTTCAACACTATCACAAGTGCGAAAAGTGTTTTTTCCACACTAATACAAGTGCAAAAGTGGTTTCCTGCACCAACACAAGTGCGAAAAGTGGTTTTTCAACACTAACACAAGTGCGAAAAGTGGTTTTTCAACACTAACACAAGTGCGAAAAGTGGTTTTTCAACAATATCAGAAGTGCAAAAAGTGTTTTTTCCACACTAATACAAGTGCAAAAGTGGTTTCCTGCACCAACACAAGTGCGAAAAGTGGTTTTTCAACACTAACACAAGTGCGAATAGTGGTTTTTCAACACTATCACAAGTGCAAAAAGTGTTTTTTCCACACTAAAACAAGTGCAAAAGTGGTTTCCTGCACCAACACAAGTGCGAAAAGTGGTTTTTCAACACTAACACAAGTGCGAAAAGTGGTTTTTCAACACTAACACAAGTGCGAAAAGTGGTTTTTCAACACTAACACAAGTGCGAAAAGTGCTTTTTCCACACTAATACAAGTGCAAAAGTGGTTTCCTACACCAACACAAATGCGAAAAGTGGTTTTTCAACACTAACGCAAGTGCAAAAAGTGGTTTTTCAACACTAACACAAGTGCTAAAAGTGTTTTTTCCACACTAATACAAGTGCAAAAGTGGTTTTCTGCACCAACACAAGTGCGAAAAGTGGTTTTTCAACACTATCACAAGTGCAAAAAGTGTTTTTTCCACACTAATACAAGTGCAAAAGTGGTTTCCTGCACCAACACAAGTGCGAAAAGTGGTTTTTCAACACTAACACAAGTGCGAAAAGTGGTTTTTCAACACTAACACAAGTGCGAAAAGTGGTTTTTCAACACTAACACAAGTGCGAAAAGTGCTTTTTCCACACTAATACAAGTGCAAAAGTGGTTTCCTACACCAACACAAATGCGAAAAGTGGTTTTTCAACACTAACGCAAGTGCAAAAAGTGGTTTTTCAACACTAACACAAGTGCTAAAAGTGTTTTTTCCACACTAATACAAGTGCAAAAGTGGTTTTCTGCACCAACACAAGTGCGAAAAGTGGTTTTTCAACACTATCACAAGTGCAAAAAGTGTTTTTTCCACACTAATACAAGTGCAAAAGTGGTTTCCTGCACCAACACAAGTGCGAAAAGTGGTTTTTCAACACTAACACAAGTGCGAAAAGTGGTTTTTCAAGACTAACACAAGTGCAAAAAGTGGTTTCCTGCACCAACACAAGTGCGAAAAGTGTTTTTTCAACACTAACACAAGTGCGAAAAGTGGTTTTTCAACACTAACACAAGTGCAAAAAGTGGTTTCCTGCACCAACACAAGTGCGTAATGTGGTTTTTCAACACTAACACAAGTGCGAAAAGTGGTTTTTCAACACAATCACAAGTGCAAAAAGTGTTTTTTCCACACTAATACAAGTGCAAAAGTGGTTTCCTGCACCAACACAAGTGCGAAAAGTGGTTTTTCAACACTAACACAAGTGCGAAAAGTTGTTTTTCAACACTAACACAAGTGCAAAAAGTGGTTTTTCAACACTATCACAAGTGCAAAAAGTGGTTTTTCAACACTAACACAAGTGCGAAAAGTGGTTTTTCAACACTAACACAAGTGCGAAAAGTGCTTTTTCCACACTAATACAAGTGCAAAAGTGGTTTCCTACACCAACACAAATGCGAAAAGTGGTTTTTCAACACTAACGCAAGTGCAAAAAGTGGTTTTTCAACACTAACACAAGTGCTAAAAGTGTTTTTTCCACACTAATACAAGTGCAAAAGTGGTTTTCTGCACCAACACAAGTGCGAAAAGTGGTTTTTCAACACTATCACAAGTGCAAAAAGTGTTTTTTCCACACTAATACAAGTGCAAAAGTGGTTTCCTGCACCAACACAAGTGCGAAAAGTGGTTTTTCAACACTAACGCAAGTGCAAAAAGTGGTTTTTCAACACTAACACAAGTGCTAAAAGTGTTTTTTCCACACTAATACAAGTGCAAAAGTGGTTTTCTGCACCAACACAATTGCGAAAAGTGGTTTTTCAACACTAACACAAGTGCGAAAAGTGGTTTTTCAACACTATCACAAGTGCAAAAAGTGTTTTTTCCACACTAATACAAGTGCAAAAGTGGTTTCCTGCACCAACACAAGTGCGAAAAGTGGTTTTTCAACACTAACACAAGTGCGAAAAGTTGTTTTTAATCACCAACACAAGTGCGAAACGTGGTTTTTCAACACAAACACAAGTGCGAAAAGTGTTTTTTCCACACTAATACAAGTGCAAAAGTGGTTTCCTGCACCAACACAAGTGCGTAATGTGGTTTTTCAACACTAACACATGTGCGAAAAGTGGTTTTTCAACACAATCACAAGTGCAAAAAGTGTTTTTTCCACACTAATACAAGTGCAAAAGTGGTTTCCTGCACCAACACAAGTGCGAAAAGTGGTTTTTCAACACTAACACAAGTGCGAAAAGTTGTTTTTCAACACTAACACAGGTGCGAAAAGTGGTTTTTCAACACTATCACAAGTGCAAAAAGTGTTTTTTCCACACTAATACAAGTGCAAAAGTGGTTTCCTGCACCAACACAAGTGCGAAAAGTGGTTTTTCAACACTAACACAAGTGTGAAAAGTGGTTTTTCAACACAAACACAAGTGCGAAAAGTGTTTTTTGCACACTGATACACGTGCAAAAGTGGTTTCCTGCACCAACACAAGTGCGAAAAGTGGTTTTTCAACACTAACACAAGTGCGAAAAGTGGTTTTTCAACACTAACACAAGTGTGAAAAGTGGTTTTTCAACACAATCACAAGTGCGAAAAGTGTTTTTTCCACACTAATACAAGTGCAAAAGTGGTTTCCTGCACCAACACAAGTGCGAAAAGTGGTTTTTCAACACTAACACAAGTGCGAAAAGTGGTTTTTCAACACTAACACAAGTGCGAAAAGTGGTTTTTCAACAATATCAGAAGTGCAAAAAGTGTTTTTTCCACACTAATACAAGTGCAAAAGTGGTTTCCTGCACCAACACAAGTGCGAAAAGTGGTTTTTCAACACTAACACAAGTGCGAATAGTGGTTTTTCAACACTATCACAAGTGCAAAAAGTGTTTTTTCCACACTAAAACAAGTGCAAAAGTGGTTTCCTGCACCAACACAAGTGCAAAAAGTGGTTTTTCAACACTAACACAAGTGCGAAAAGTGGTTTTTCAACACTAACACAAGTGCGAAAAGTGGTTTTTCAACACTAACACAAGTGCGAAAAGTGCTTTTTCCACACTAATACAAGTGCAAAAGTGGTTTCCTACACCAACACAAATGCGAAAAGTGGTTTTTCAACACTAACGCAAGTGCAAAAAGTGGTTTTTCAACACTAACACAAGTGCTAAAAGTGTTTTTTCCACACTAATACAAGTGCAAAAGTGGTTTTCTGCACCAACACAAGTGCGAAAAGTGGTTTTTCAACACTATCACAAGTGCAAAAAGTGTTTTTTCCACACTAATACAAGTGCAAAAGTGGTTTCCTGCACCAACACAAGTGCGAAAAGTGGTTTTTCAACACTAACACAAGTGCGAAAAGTGGTTTTTCAACACTAACATAAGTGCAAAAAGTGTTTTTTCCACACTAATACAAGTGCAAAAGTGGTTTCCTGCACCAACACAAGTGCGAAAAGTGGTTTTTCAACACTAACACAAGTGCGAAAAGTGGTTTTTCAACACTAACACAAGTGCAAAAAGTGGTTTCCTGCACCAACACAAGTGCGAAAAGTGTTTTTTCAACACTAACACAAGTGCGAAAAGTGGTTTTTCAACACTAACACAAGTGCAAAAAGTGGTTTCCTGCACCAACACAAGTGCGTAATGTGGTTTTTCAACACTAACACAAGTGCGAAAAGTGGTTTTTCAACACAATCACAAGTGCAAAAAGTGTTTTTTCCACACTAATACAAGTGCAAAAGTGGTTTCCTGCACCAACACAAGTGCGAAAAGTGGTTTTTCAACACTAACACAAGTGCGAAAAGTTGTTTTTCAACACTAACACAAGTGCAAAAAGTGGTTTTTCAACACTATCACAAGTGCAAAAAGTGGTTTTTCAACACTAACACAAGTGCGAAAAGTGGTTTTTCAACACTAACACAAGTGCGAAAAGTGCTTTTTCCACACTAATACAAGTGCAAAAGTGGTTTCCTACACCAACACAAATGCGAAAAGTGGTTTTTCAACACTAACGCAAGTGCAAAAAGTGGTTTTTCAACACTAACACAAGTGCTAAAAGTGTTTTTTCCACACTAATACAAGTGCAAAAGTGGTTTTCTGCACCAACACAAGTGCGAAAAGTGGTTTTTCAACACTATCACAAGTGCAAAAAGTGTTTTTTCCACACTAATACAAGTGCAAAAGTGGTTTCCTGCACCAACACAAGTGCGAAAAGTGGTTTTTCAACACTAACGCAAGTGCAAAAAGTGGTTTTTCAACACTAACACAAGTGCTAAAAGTGTTTTTTCCACACTAATACAAGTGCAAAAGTGGTTTTCTGCACCAACACAATTGCGAAAAGTGGTTTTTCAACACTAACACAAGTGCGAAAAGTGGTTTTTCAACACTATCACAAGTGCAAAAAGTGTTTTTTCCACACTAATACAAGTGCAAAAGTGGTTTCCTGCACCAACACAAGTGCGAAAAGTGGTTTTTCAACACTAACACAAGTGCGAAAAGTTGTTTTTAATCACTAACACAAGTGCGAAACGTGGTTTTTCAACACAAACACAAGTGCGAAAAGTGTTTTTTCCACACTAATACAAGTGCAAAAGTGGTTTCCTGCACCAACACAAGTGCGTAATGTGGTTTTTCAACACTAACACATGTGCGAAAAGTGGTTTTTCAACACAATCACAAGTGCAAAAAGTGTTTTTTCCACACTAATACAAGTGCAAAAGTGGTTTCCTGCACCAACACAAGTGCGAAAAGTGGTTTTTCAACACTAACACAAGTGCGAAAGTTGTTTTTCAACACTAACACAGGTGCGAAAAGTGGTTTTTCAACACTATCACAAGTGCAAAAAGTGTTTTTTCCACACTAATACAAGTGCAAAAGTGGTTTCCTGCACCAACACAAGTGCGAAAAGTGGTTTTTCAACACTAACACAAGTGTGAAAAGTGGTTTTTCAACACAAACACAAGTGCGAAAAGTGTTTTTTCCACACTAATACACGTGCAAAAGTGGTTTCCTGCACCAACACAAGTGCGAAAAGTGGTTTTTCAACACTAACACAAGTGCGAAAAGTGGTTTTTCAACACTAACACAAGTGTGAAAAGTGGTTTTTCAACACTATCACAAGTGCGAAAAGTGTTTTTTCCACACTAATACAAGTGCAAAAGTGGTTTCCTGCACCAACACAAGTGCGAAAAGTGGTTTTTCAACACTAACACAAGTGCGAAAAGTGGTTTTTCAACACTAACACAAGTGCGAAAAGTGGTTTTTCAACAATATCAGAAGTGCAAAAAGTGTTTTTTCCACACTAATACAAGTGCAAAAGTGGTTTCCTGCACCAACACAAGTGCGAAAAGTGGTTTTTCAACACTAACACAAGTGCGAATAGTGGTTTTTCAACACTATCACAAGTGCAAAAAGTGTTTTTTCCACACTAAAACAAGTGCAAAAGTGGTTTCCTGCACCAACACAAGTGCGAAAAGTTGTTTTTCAACACTAACACAAGTGCGAAAAGTGGTTTTTCAACACTAACACAAGTGCGAAAAGTGGTTTTTCAACACTAACACAAGTGCGAAAAGTGCTTTTTCCACACTAATACAAGTGCAAAAGTGGTTTCCTACACCAACACAAATGTGAAAAGTGGTTTTTCAACACTAACGCAAGTGCAAAAAGTGGTTTTTCAACACTAACACAAGTGCTAAAAGTGTTTTTTCCACACTAATACAAGTGCAAAAGTGGTTTTCTGCACCAACACAAGTGCGAAAAGTGGTTTTTCAACACTATCACAAGTGCAAAAAGTGTTTTTTCCACACTAATACAAGTGCAAAAGTGGTTTCCTGCACCAACACAAGTGCGAAAAGTGGTTTTTCAACACTAACACAAGTGCGAAAAGTGGTTTTTCAACACTAACACAAGTGCAAAAAGTGTTTTTTCCACACTAATACAAGTGCAAAAGTGGTTTCCTGCACCAACACAAGTGCGAAAAGTGGTTTTTCAACACTAACACAAGTGCGAAAAGTGGTTTTTCAACACTAACACCAGTGCAAAAAGTGGTTTCCTGCACCAACACAAGTGCGAAAAGTGTTTTTTCAACACTAACACAAGTGCGAAAAGTGGTTTTTCAACACTAACACAAGTGCAAAAAGTGGTTTCCTGCACCAACACAAGTGCATAATGTGGTTTTTCAACACTAACACAAGTGCGAAAAGTGGTTTTTCAACACAATCACAAGTGCAAAAAGTGTTTTTTCCACACTAATACAAGTGCAAAAGTGGTTTCCTGCACCAACACAAGTGCGAGAAGTGGTTTTTCAACACTAACACAAGTGCGAAAAGTTGTTTTTCAACACTAACACAAGTGCAAAAAGTGGTTTTTCAACACTATCACAAGTGCAAAAAGTGGTTTTTCAACACTAACACAAGTGCGAAAAGTGGTTTTTCAACACTAACACAAGTGCGAAAAGTGCTTTTTCCACACTAATACAAGTGCAAAAGTGGTTTCCTGCACCAACACAAATGCGAAAAGTGGTTTTTCAACACTAACGCAAGTGCAAAAAGTGGTTTTTCAACACTAACACAAGTGCTAAAAGTGTTTTTTCCACACTAATACAAGTGCAAAAGTGGTTTTCTGCACCAACACAAGTGCGAAAAGTGGTTTTTCAACACTATCACAAGTGCAAAAAGTGTTTTTTCCACACTAATACAAGTGCAAAAGTGGTTTCCTGCACCAACACAAGTGCGAAAAGTGGTTTTTCAACACTAACGCAAGTGCAAAAAGTGGTTTTTCAACACTAACACAAGTGCTAAAAGTGTTTTTTCCACACTAATACAAGTGCAAAAGTGGTTTTCTGCACCAACACAATTGCGAAAAGTGGTTTTTCAACACTAACACAAGTGCGAAAAGTGGTTTTTCAACACTATCACAAGTGCAAAAAGTGTTTTTTCCACACTAATACAAGTGCAAAAGTGGTTTCCTGCACCAACACAAGTGCGAAAAGTGGTTTTTCAACACTAACACAAGTGCGAAAAGTTGTTTTTAATCACTAACACAAGTGCGAAACGTGGTTTTTCAACACAAACACAAGTGCGAAAAGTGTTTTTTCCACACTAATACAAGTGCAAAAGTGGTTTCCTGCACCAACACAAGTGCGTAATGTGGTTTTTCAACACTAACACATGTGCGAAAAGTGGTTTTTCAACACAATCACAAGTGCAAAAAGTGTTTTTTCCACACTAATACAAGTGCAAAAGTGGTTTCCTGCACCAACACAAGTGCGAAAAGTGGTTTTTCAACACTAACACAAGTGCGAAAAGTTGTTTTTCAACACTAACACAGGTGCGAAAAGTGGTTTTTCAACACTATCACAAGTGCAAAAAGTGTTTTTTCCACACTAATACAAGTGCAAAAGTGGTTTCCTGCACCAACACAAGTGCGAAAAGTGGTTTTTCAACACTAACACAAGTGTGAAAAGTGGTTTTTCAACACAAACACAAGTGCGAAAAGTGTTTTTTCCACACTAATACACGTGCAAAAGTGGTTTCCTGCACCAACACAAGTGCGAAAAGTGGTTTTTCAACACTAACACAAGTGCGAAAAGTGGTTTTTCAACACTAACACAAGTGTGAAAAGTGGTTTTTCAACACTATCACAAGTGCGAAAAGTGTTTTTTCCACACTAATACAAGTGCAAAAGTGGTTTCCTGCACCAACACAAGTGCGAAAAGTGGTTTTTCAACACTAACACAAGTGCGAAAAGTGGTTTTTCAACACTAACACAAGTGCGAAAAGTGGTTTTTCAACAATATCAGAAGTGCAAAAAGTGTTTTTTCCACACTAATACAAGTGCAAAAGTGGTTTCCTGCACCAACACAAGTGCGAAAAGTGGTTTTTCAACACTAACACAAGTGCGAATAGTGGTTTTTCAACACTATCACAAGTGCAAAAAGTGTTTTTTCCACACTAAAACAAGTGCAAAAGTGGTTTCCTGCACCAACACAAGTGCGAAAAGTGGTTTTTCAACACTAACACAAGTGCGAAAAGTGGTTTTTCAACACTAACACAAGTGCGAAAAGTGGTTTTTCAACACTAACACAAGTGCGAAAAGTGCTTTTTCCACACTAATACAAGTGCAAAAGTGGTTTCCTACACCAACACAAATGCGAAAAGTGGTTTTTCAACACTAACGCAAGTGCAAAAAGTGGTTTTTCAACACTAACACAAGTGCTAAAAGTGTTTTTTCCACACTAATACAAGTGCAAAAGTGGTTTTCTGCACCAACACAAGTGCGAAAAGTGGTTTTTCAACACTATCACAAGTGCAAAAAGTGTTTTTTCCACACTAATACAAGTGCAAAAGTGGTTTCCTGCACCAACACAAGTGCGAAAAGTGGTTTTTCAACACTAACACAAGTGCGAAAAGTGGTTTTTCAACACTAACACAAGTGCAAAAAGTGTTTTTTCCACACTAATACAAGTGCAAAAGTGGTTTCCTGCACCAACACAAGTGCGAAAAGTGGTTTTTCAACACTAACACAAGTGCGAAAAGTGGTTTTTCAACACTAACACAAGTGCAAAAAGTGGTTTCCTGCACCAACACAAGTGCGAAAAGTGTTTTTTCAACACTAACACAAGTGCGAAAAGTGGTTTTTCAACACTAACACAAGTGCAAAAAGTGGTTTCCTGCACCAACACAAGTGCGTAATGTGGTTTTTCAACACTAACACAAGTGCGAAAAGTGGTTTTTCAACACAATCACAAGTGCAAAAAGTGTTTTTTCCACACTAATACAAGTGCAAAAGTGGTTTCCTGCACCAACACAAGTGCGAAAAGTGGTTTTTCAACACTAACACAAGTGCGAAAAGTTGTTTTTCAACACTAACACAAGTGCAAAAAGTGGTTTTTCAACACTATCACAAGTGCAAAAAGTGTTTTTTCCACACTAATACAAGTGCAAAAGTGGTTTCCTGCACCAACACAAGTACGAAAAGTGGTTTTTCAACACTAACACAAGTGTGAAAAGTGGTTTTTCAACACTAACACAAGTGTGAAAAGTGGTTTTTCAACACTATCACAAGTGCAAAAAGTGTTTTTTCCACACTAATACAAGTGCAAAAGTGGTTTCCTGCACCAACACAGGTGCGAAAAGTGGTTTTTCAACACTAACACAAGTGCGAAAAGTGGTTTTTCAACACTATCACAAGTGCAAAAAGTGTTTTTTCCACACTAATACAAGTGCAAAAGTGGTTTCCTGCACCAACACAAGTGCGAAAAGTGTTTTTTCAACACTAACACAAGTGCGAAAAGTGGTTTTTCAACACTATCACAAGTGCAAAAAGTGTTTTTTTCACACTAATACAAGTGCAAAAGTGGTTTCCTGCACCAACACAAGTGCGAAAAGTGGTTTTTCAACACTATCACAAGTGCAAAAAGTGTTTTTTCCACACTAATACAAGTGCAAAAGTGGTTTCTTGCACCAACACAAGTGCGAAAAGTGGTTTTTCAACACTAACACAAGTGCGAAAAGTGGTTTTTCAACACTATCACAAATGCAAAAAGTGTTTTTTCCACACTAATACAAGTGCAAAAGTTGTTTCCTGCACCAACACAAGTGCGAAAAGTGGTTTTTCAACACTAACACAAGTGCGAAAAGTGGTTTTTCAACCCAAACACAAGTGTGAAAAGTGTTTTTCCACACTAATACAAGTGCAAAAGTGGTTTCCTGCACCAACACAAGTGCGAAAAGTGGTTTTTCAACACTAACACAAGTGTGAAAAGTGGTTTTTCAACACTATCACAAGTGCGAAAAGTGTTTTTTCCACACTAATACAAGTGCAAAAATGGTTTCCTGCACCAACACAAGTGCGAAAAGTGGTTTTTCATCACTAACACAAGTGCGAAAAGTGGTTTTTCAACACAAACACAAGTGCGAAAAGTGGTTTTTCAACACTATCACAAGTGCGAAAAGTATTTTTTCCACACTAATACACGTGCAAAAGTGGTTTCCTGCACCAACACAAGTGCGAAAAGTGGTTTTTCAACACTAACACAAGTGCGAAAAGTGGTATTTCAACACTAACACAAGTGCGAAAAGTGGTTTTTCAACACTATCACAAGTGCAAAAAGTGTTTTTTCCACACTAATACAAGTGCAAAAGTGGTTTCCTGCACTGGTTTGGAACACATGGGGTTTGGAGGGGTTTGGAACACAAGATTTAGAGGCAAACACAGAGTTGAGGCATTCTGCTTTTTCACGTGCGGAGTCAGCCGTGTGGACATTTGAGGTGAGGGAGGGGATGGAGGGGGAACAAACACCAGAAACAGATTTGACCAGACGCCACCAGGATTTGGAAGAGGGAGACAGATTAGAGAGTTCGGTCCTGAGAACGGAGAGATATTGTTTCCCGGCTCACGGTTTGTTCACGGTTTGTTCACGACATTAAAAACATCATTGTCTGAGAGGGTCTGTGGGGGGTTTGAGTGATTGTAGCTCGTGATCCAGGTGAGCTTCAGGACCCACGGTCCTACTTTTATGATTATTATACAAGCTGGGACAGGTAGAAAAGATATGTAACAATAAATGACCAAAGAACAATTATCTTCTTCCTGATGTATTCCTGATGTATATATATATTATACATATGATAAACTCGCTCTTCATACAAAACACCCGCATGACCCTTTATATCTGGATCAAGATTCCCACCCCAGGTAAACAACTCCATGGAGGCACGTCATAGAAATACCACAGCCGTGAAACCTCCAATCGATAATATAGAAAATAATTATGTATCAAAATGTGATCGAAACACGACAAGATTCACATTAGTTTCCTCAAAGAAATACCATTTCTATTGCGAGCACAATGAATGTCATGACGTCCTGAAAGGTGATTCTCTTACTCACATGGAATGTGAAACATCCGCACAACGCTCCTTGTTGTTGTCTCTTCCGAACATGTGTCTAAGTTGAAAAAGATTGAAAAGTCAATTTATTGTACATTCCCTGAGGTAGATATATCCAAAATCAAGTTTTCAAAAGTGCAGATGGGGGTGAATGAAATTATTTACTTCACATGCTTTTACGGGGTGTTTTTCTCCTTCTTTGGTGAATCGTGTGGAGGTGAGGAGTTCAGATCAACGTCTTTGATTGATGATGATGGAATCATCTTTGATTCCCTGAAAAAGAACAGTTTTCTTTCATCCACAGCTTAATACAGTTGTGCTAAACCGGAAAACATGAACACATTCTCCATTTCAACAAATCTTTTCTTTCCTTCAGACACCACAATGACACATAAAACCAGGCAAAATAAAACTAGAGCGGCACTCGGTAGAGCGCATACCTCCAAGCGCATACAAGTGCGTAATGTGGTTTTTCAACACTAACATAAGTGCGAAAAGTGGTTTTTCAACACAATCACAAGTGCAAAAAGTGTTTTTTCCACACCAATACAAGTGCAAAAGTGGTTTCCTGCACCAACACAAGTGCGAAAAGTGGTTTTTCAACACTAACACATGTGCAAAAAGTGTTTTTTCCACACTAATACAAGTGCAAAAGTGGTTTCCTGCACCAACACAAGTGCGAAAAGTGGTTTTTCAACACTAACACAAGTGCGAAAAGTGGTTTTTCAACACTAACACAAGTGCGAAAAGTGGTTTTTCAACACTATCACAAGTGCAAAAAGTGTTTTTTCCACACTAATACAAGTGCAAAAGTGGTTTCCTGCACCAACACAAGTGCGAAAAGTGGTTTTTCAACACTAACACAAGTGCGAAAAGTGGTTTTTCAACACAAACACAAGTGCGAAAAGTGGTTTTTCAACACTATCACAAGTGCGAAAAGTATTTTTTCCACACTAATGCACGTGCAAAAGTGGTTTCCTGCACCAACACAAGTGCGAAAAGTGGTTTTTCAACACTAACACAAGTGCGAAAAGTGGTATTTCAACACTAACACAAGTGCGAAAAGTGGTTTTTCAACACTATCACAAGTGCAAAAAGTGTTTTTTCCACACTAATACAAGTGCAAAAGAGGTTTCCTGCACTGGTTTGGAACACATGGGGATTGGAGGGGTTTGGAACACAAGATTTAGAGGCAAACACAGAGTTGAGGCATTCTGCTTTTTCACGTGCGGAGTCAGCCGTGTGGACATTTGAGGTGAGGGAGGGGATGGAGGGGGAACAAACACCAGAAACAGATTTGACCAGACGCCACCAGGATTTGGAAGAGGGAGACAGATTAGAGAGTTCGGTCCTGAGAAAGGAGAGATATTGTTTCCCGGCTCACGGTTTGTTCACGGTTTGTTCACGACATTAAAAACATCATTGTCTGAGAGGGTCTGTGGGGGGTTGGAGTGATTGTAGCTCGTGATCCAGGTGAGCTTCAGGACCCACGGTCCTACTTTTATGATTATTATACAAGCTGGGACAGGTAGAAAAGATATGTAACAATAAATGACCAAAGAACAATTATCTTCTTCCTGATGTATTCCTGATGTATATATATATTATACATATGATAAACTCGCTCTTCATACAAAACACCCGCATGACCCTTTATATCTGGATCAAGATTCCCACCCCAGGTAAACAACTCCATGGAGGCACGTCATAGAAATACCACAGCCGTGAAACCTCCAATCGATAATATAGAAAATAATTATGGATCAAAATGTGATCGAAACACGACAAGATTCACATTAGTTTCCTCAAAGAAATACCATTTCTATTGCGAGCACAATGAATGTCATGACGTCCTGAAAGGTGATTCTCTTACTCACATGGAATGTGAAACATCCGCACAACGCTCCTTGTTGTTGTCTCTTCCGAACATGTGTCTAAGTTGAAAAAGATTGAAAAGTCAATTTATTGTACATTCCCTGAGGTAGATATATCCAAAATCAAGTTTTCAAAAGTGCAGATGGGGGTGAATGAAATTATTTACTTCACACGCTTTTACGGGGTGTTTTTCTCCTTCTTTGGTGAATCGTGTGGAGGTGAGGAGTTCAGATCAACGTCTTTGATTGATGATGATGGAATCATCTTTGATTCCCTGAAAAAGAACAGTTTTCTTTCATCCACAGCTTAATACAGTTGTGCTAAACCGGAAAACATGAACACATTCTCCATTTCAACAAATCTTTTCTTTCCTTCAGACACCACAATGACACATAAAACCAGGCAAAATAAAACTAGAGCGGCACTCGGTAGAGCGCATACCTCCAAGCGCATACAAGTGCGTAATGTGGTTTTTCAACACTAACATAAGTGCGAAAAGTGGTTTTTCAACACAATCACAAGTGCAAAAAGTGTTTTTTCCACACCAATACAAGTGCAAAAGTGGTTTCCTGCACCAACACAAGTGCGAAAAGTGGTTTTTCAACACTAACACATGTGCAAAAAGTGTTTTTTCCACACTAATACAAGTGCAAAAGTGGTTTCCTGCACCAACACAAGTGCGAAAAGTGGTTTTTCAACACTAACACAAGTGCGAAAAGTGGTTTTTCAACACTAACACATGTGCGAAAAATGGTTTTTCAACACTATCACAAGTGCAAAAAGTGTTTTTTCCACACTAATACAAGTGCAAAAGTGGTTTCCTGCACCAACACAAGTGCGAAAAGTGGTTTTTCAACACTAACACAAGTGCGAAAAGTGGTTTTTCAACACTAACACAAGTGCGAAAAGTGGTTTTTCAACACTATCACAAGTGCAAAAAGTGTTTTTTCCACACTAGTACAAGTGCAAAAGTGGTTTCCTGCACCAACACAAGTGCGAAAAGTGGTTTTTCAACACTAACACAAGTGCGAAAAGTGGTTTTTCAACACAAACACAAGTGCGAAAAGTGTTTTTTCCACACTAATACAAGTGCAAAAGTGGTTTCCTGCACCAACACAAGTGCGAAAAGTGGTTTTTCAACACTAACACAAGTGCGAAAAGTGGTTTTTCAACACTAACACATGTGCGAAAAGTGCTTTTTCAACACTATCACAAGTGCAAAAAGTGTTTTTTCCACACTAATACAAGTGCAAAAGTGGTTTCCTGCACCAACACAAGTGCGAAAAGTGGTTTTTCAACACTAACACAAGTGCGAAAAGTGGTTTTTCAACACTAACACAAGTGCGAAAAGTGGTTTTTCAACACTATCACAAGTGCAAAAAGTGTTTTTTCCACACTAATACAAGTGCAAAAATGGTTTCCTGCACCAACACAAGTGCGAAAAGTGGTTTTTCATCACTAACACAAGTGCGAAAAGTGGTTTTTCAACACAAACACAAGTGCGAAAAGTGTTTTTTCCACACTAATACAAGTGCAAAAGTGGTTTCCTGCACCAACACAAGTGCGAAAAGTGGTTTTTCAACACTAACACAAGTGTGAAAAGTGGTTTTTCAACACAAACACAAGTGCGAAAAGTGTTTTTTCCACACTAATACACGTGCAAAAGTGGTTTCCTGCACCAACACAAGTGCGAAAAGTGGTTTTTCAACACTAACACAAGTGCGAAAAGTGGTTTTTCAACACTAACACAAGTGTGAAAAGTGGTTTTTCAACACTATCACAAGTGCAAAAAGTGTTTTTTCCACACTAATACAAGTGCAAAAGTGGTTTCCTGCACCAACACAAGTGCGAAAAGTGGTTTTTCATCACTAACACAAGTGCGAAAAGTGGTTTTTCAACACAAACACAAGTGCGAAAAGTGGTTTTTCAACACTAACACAAGTGTGAAAAGTGGTTTTTCAACACTATCACAAGTGCAAAAAGTGTTTTTTCCACACTAATACAAGTGCAAAAATGGTTTCCTGCACCAACACAAGTGCGAAAAGTGGTTTTTCATCACTAACACAAGTGCGAAAAGTGGTTTTTCAACACAAACACAAGTGCGAAAAGTGGTTTTTCAACACTATCACAAGTGCGAAAAGTGTTTTTTCCACACTAATACACGTGCAAAAGTGGTTTCCTGCACCAACACAAGTGCGAAAAGTGGTTTTTCAACACTAACACAAGTACGAAAAGTGGTTTTTCAACACTAACACAAGTGCGAAAAGTGGTTTTTCAACAATATCACAAGTGCAAAAAGTGTTTTTTCCACACTAATACAAGTGCAAAAGTGGTTTCCTGCACCAACACAAGTGCGAAAAGTGGTTTTTCAACACTAACACAAGTGCGAAAAGTGCTTTTTCCACACTAATACAAGTGCAAAAGTGGTTTCCTGCACCAACACAAGTGCGAAAAGTGGTTTTTCAACACTAACCCAAGTGCAAAAAGTGGTTTTTCAACACTAACACAAGTGCTAAAAGTGTTTTTTCCACACTAATACAAGTGCAAAAGTGGTTTTCTGCACCAACACAAGTGCGAAAAGTGGTTTTTCAACACTAACACAAGTGCGAAAAGTGGTTTTTCAACACTATCACAAGTGCAAAAAGTGTTTTTTCCACACTAATACAAGTGCAAAAGTGGTTTCCTGCACCAACACAAGTGCAAAAAGTGGTTTTTCAACACTAACACAAGTGCGAAAAGTGGTTTTTCAACACTAACACAAGTGCAAAAAGTGTTTTTTCCACACTAATACAAGTGCAAAAGTGGTTTCCTGCACCAACACAAGTGCGAAAAGTGGTTTTTCAACACTAACACAAGTGCGAAAAGTGGTTTTTCAACACAATCACAAGTGCAAAAAGTGTTTTTTCCACACTAATACACGTGCAAAAGTGGTTTCATGCACCAACACAAGTGCGAAAAGTGGTTTTTCAACACTAACACAAGTGCAAAAAGTGGTTTTTCAACACTAACACAAGTGTGAAAAGTGGTTTTTCAACACTATCACAAGTGCAAAAAGTGTTTTTTCCACACTAATACAAGTGCAAAAGTGGTTTCCTGCACCAACACAAGTGCGAAAAGTGGTTTTTCAACACTAACACAAGTGCGAAAAGTGGTTTTTCAACACTAACACAGGTGCGAAAAGTGGTTTTTCAACACTATCACAAGTGCAAAAAGTGTTTTTTCCACACTAATACAAGTGCAAAAGTGGTTTCCTGCACCAACACAAGTGCGAAAAGTGGTTTTTCAACACTAACACAAGTGTGAAAAGTGGTTTTTCAACACAAACACAAGTGCGAAAAGTGTTTTTTCCACACTAATACACGTGCAAAAGTGGTTTCCTGCACCACACAAGTGCGAAAAGTGGTTTTTCAACACTAACACAAGTGCGAAAAGTGGTTTTTCAACACTAACACAAGTGTGAAAAGTGGTTTTTCAACACTATCACAAGTGCAAAAAGTGTTTTTTCCACACTAATACAAGTGCAAAAATGGTTTCCTGCACCAACACAAGTGCGAAAAGTGGTTTTTCATCACTAACACAAGTGCGAAAAGTGGTTTTTCAACACAAACACAAGGGCGAAAAGTGGTTTTTCAACACTATCACAAGTGCGAAAAGTGTTTTTTCCACACTAATACACGTGCAAAAGTGGTTTCCTGCACCAACACAAGTGCGAAAAGTGGTTTTTCAACACTAACACAAGTGCGAAAAGTGGTTTTTCAACACTAACACAAGTGCGAAAAGTGGTTTTTCAACAATATCACAAGTGCAAAAAGTGTTTTTTCCACACTAATACAAGTGCAAAAGTGGTTTCCTGCACCAACACAAGTGCGAAAAGTGGTTTTTCAACACTAACACAAGTGCGAATAGTGGTTTTTCAACACTATCACAAGTGCAAAAAGTGTTTTTTCCACACTAAAACAAGTGCAAAAGTGGTTTCCTGCACCAACACAAGTGCGAAAAGTGGTTTTTCAACACTAACACAAGTGCGAAAAGTGGTTTTTCAACACTAACACAAGTGCGAAAAGTGGTTTTTCAACACTAACACAAGTGCGAAAAGTGCTTTTTCCACACTAATACAAGTGCAAAAGTGGTTTCCTGCACCAACACAAGTGCGAAAAGTGGTTTTTCAACACTAACGCAAGTGCAAAAAGTGGTTTTTCAACACTAACACAAGTGCTAAAAGTGTTTTTTCCACACTAATACAAGTGCAAAAGTGGTTTTCTGCACCAACACAAGTGCGAAAAGTGGTTTTTCAACACTAACACAAGTGCGAAAAGTGGTTTTTCAACACTATCACAAGTGCAAAAAGTGTTTTTTCCACACTAATACAAGTGCAAAAGTGGTTTCCTGCACCAACACAAGTGCGAAAAGTGGTTTTTCAACACTAACACAAGTGCGAAAAGTTGTTTTTCATCACTAACACAAGTGCGAAAAGTGGTTTTTCAACACAAACACAAGTGCGAAAAGTGTTTTTTCCACACTAATACAAGTGCAAAAGTGGTTTCCTGCACCAACACAAGTGCGTAATGTGGTTTTTCAACACTAACACATGTGCGAAAAGTGGTTTTTCAACACAATCACAAGTGCAAAAAGTGTTTTTTCCACACTAATACAAGTGCAAAAGTGGTTTCCTGCACCAACACATGTGCGAAAAGTGGTTTTTCAACACTAACACAAGTGCGAAAAGTTGTTTTTCAACACTAACACAGGTGCGAAAAGTGGTTTTTCAACACTATCACAAGTGCAAAAAGCTTTTTTTCCACACTAATACAAGTGCAAAAGTGGTTTCCTGCACCAACACAAGTGCGAAAAGTGGTTTTTCAACACTAACACAAGTGTGAAAAGTGGTTTTTCAACACAAACACAAGTGCGAAAAGTGTTTTTTCCACACTAATACACGTGCAAAAGTGGTTTCCTGCACCAACACAAGTGCGAAAAGTGGTTTTTCAACACTGACACAAGTGCGAAAAGTGGTTTTTCAACACTAACACAAGTGTGAAAAGTGGTTTTTCAACACTATCACAAGTGCAAAAAGTGTTTTTTCCACACTAATACAAGTGCAAAAATGGTTTCCTGCACCAACACAAGTGCGAAAAGTGGTTTTTCATCACTAACGCAAGTGCGAAAAGTGGTTTTTCAACACAAACACAAGTGCGAAAAGTGGTTTTTCAACACTATCACAAGTGCGAAAAGTGTTTTTTCCACACTAATACACGTGCAAAAGTGGTTTCCTGCACCAACACAAGTGCGAAAAGTGGTTTTTCAACACTAACACAAGTGCGAAAAGTGGTTTTTCAACACTAACACAAGTGCGAAAAGTGGTTTTTCAACAATATCACAAGTGCAAAAAGTGTTTTTTCCACACTAATACAAGTGCAAAAGTGGTTTCCTGCACCAACACAAGTGCGAAAAGTGGTTTTTCAACACTAACACAAGTGCGAATAGTGGTTTTCAACACTATCACAAGTGCAAAAAGTGTTTTTTCCACACTAAAACAAGTGCAAAAGTGGTTTCCTGCACCAACACAAGTGCGAAAAGTGGTTTTTCAACACTAACACAAGTGCGTAATGTGGTTTTTCAACACTAACATAAGTGCGAAAAGTGGTTTTTCAACACAATCACAAGTGCAAAAAGTGTTTTTTCCACACCAATACAAGTGCAAAAGTGGTTTCCTGCACCAACACAAGTGCGAAAAGTGGTTTTTCAACACTAACACATGTGCAAAAAGTGTTTTTTCCACACTAATACAAGTGCAAAAGTGGTTTCCTGCACCAACACAAGTGCGAAAAGTGGTTTTTCAACACTAACACAAGTGCGAAAAGTGGTTTTTCAACACTAACACATGTGCGAAAAATGGTTTTTCAACACTATCCCAAGTGCAAAAAGTGTTTTTTCCACACTAATACAAGTGCAAAAGTGGTTTCCTGCACCAACACAAGTGCGAAAAGTGGTTTTTCAACACTAACACAAGTGCGAAAAGTGGTTTTTCAACACTAACACAAGTGCGAAAAGTGGTTTTTCAACACTATCACAAGTGCAAAAAGTGTTTTTTCCACACTAGTACAAGTGCAAAAGTGGTTTCCTGCACCAACACAAGTGCGAAAAGTGGTTTTTCAACACTAACACAAGTGCGAAAAGTGGTTTTTCAACACAAACACAAGTGCGAAAAGTGTTTTTTCCACACTAATACAAGTGCAAAAGTGGTTTCCTGCACCAACACAAGTGCGAAAAGTGGTTTTTCAACACTAACACAAGTGCGAAAAGTGGTTTTTCAACACTAACACATGTGCGAAAAGTGCTTTTTCAACACTATCACAAGTGCAAAAAGTGTTTTTTCCACACTAATACAAGTGCAAAAGTGGTTTCCTGCACCAACACAAGTGCGAAAAGTGGTTTTTCAACACTAACACAAGTGCGAAAAGTGGTTTTTCAACACTAACACAAGTGCGAAAAGTGGTTTTTCAACACTATCACAAGTGCAAAAAGTGTTTTTTCCACACTAATACAAGTGCAAAAATGGTTTCCTGCACCAACACAAGTGCGAAAAGTGGTTTTTCATCACTAACACAAGTGCGAAAAGTGGTTTTTCAACACAAACACAAGTGCGAAAAGTGTTTTTTCCACACTAATACAAGTGCAAAAGTGGTTTCCTGCACCAACACAAGTGCGAAAAGTGGGTTTTCAACACTAACACAAGTGTGAAAAGTGGTTTTTCAACACAAACACAAGTGCGAAAAGTGTTTTTTCCACACTAATACACGTGCAAAAGTGGTTTCCTGCACCAACACAAGTGCGAAAAGTGGTTTTTCAACACTAACACAAGTGCGAAAAGTGGTTTTTCAACACTAACACAAGTGTGAAAAGTGGTTTTTCAACACTATCACAAGTGCAAAAAGTGTTTTTTCCACACTAATACAAGTGCAAAAATGGTTTCCTGCACCAACACAAGTGCGAAAAGTGGTTTTTCATCACTAACACAAGTGCGAAAAGTGGTTTTTCAACACAAACACAAGTGCGAAAAGTGGTTTTTCAACACTATCACAAGTGCGAAAAGTGTTTTTTCCACACTAATACACGTGCAAAAGTGGTTTCCTGTACCAACACAAGTGCGAAAAGTGGTTTTTCAACACTAACACAAGTACGAAAAGTGGTTTTTCAACACTAACACAAGTGCGAAAAGTGGTTTTTCAACAATATCACAAGTGCAAAAAGTGTTTTTTCCACACTAATACAAGTGCAAAAGTGGTTTCCTGCACCAACACAAGTGCGAAAAGTGGTTTTTCAACACTAACACAAGTGCGAAAAGTGCTTTTTCCACACTAATACAAGTGCAAAAGTGGTTTCCTGCACCAACACAAGTGCGAAAAGTGGTTTTTCAACACTAACCCAAGTGCAAAAAGTGGTTTTTCAACACTAACACAAGTGCTAAAAGTGTTTTTTCCACACTAATACAAGTGCAAAAGTGGTTTTCTGCACCAACACAAGTGCGAAAAGTGGTTTTTCAACACTAACACAAGTGCGAAAAGTGGTTTTTCAACACTATCACAAGTGCAAAAAGTGTTTTTTCCACACTAATACAAGTGCAAAAGTGGTTTCCTGCACCAACACAAGTGCAAAAAGTGGTTTTTCAACACTAACACAAGTGCGAAAAGTGGTTTTTCAACACTAACACAAGTGCAAAAAGTGTTTTTTCCACACTAATACAAGTGCAAAAGTGGTTTCCTGCACCAACACAAGTGCGAAAAGTGGTTTTTCAACACTAACACAAGTGCGAAAAGTGGTTTTTCAACACTAACACAAGTGCAAAAAGTGGTTTCCTGCACCAACACAAGTGCGTAATGTGGTTTTTCAACACTAACACAAGTGCGAAAAGTGGTTTTTCAACACAATCACAAGTGCAAAAAGTGTTTTTTCCACACTAATACACGTGCAAAAGTGGTTTCATGCACCAACACAAGTGCGAAAAGTGGTTTTTCAACACTAACACAAGTGCAAAAAGTGGTTTTTCAACACTAACACAAGTGTGAAAAGTGGTTTTTCAACACTATCACAAGTGCAAAAAGTGTTTTTTCCACACTAATACAAGTGCAAAAGTGGTTTCCTGCACCAACACAAGTGCGAAAAGTGGTTTTTCAACACTAACACAAGTGCGAAAAGTGGTTTTTCAACACTAACACAGGTGCGAAAAGTGGTTTTTCAACACTATCACAAGTGCAAAAAGTGTTTTTTCCACACTAATACAAGTGCAAAAGTGGTTTCCTGCACCAACACAAGTGCGAAAAGTGGTTTTTCAACACTAACACAAGTGTGAAAAGTGGTTTTTCAACACAAACACAAGTGCGAAAAGTGTTTTTTCCACACTAATACACGTGCAAAAGTGGTTTCCTGCACCACACAAGTGCGAAAAGTGGTTTTTCAACACTAACACAAGTGCGAAAAGTGGTTTTTCAACACTAACACAAGTGTGAAAAGTGGTTTTTCAACACTATCACAAGTGCAAAAAGTGTTTTTTCCACACTAATACAAGTGCAAAAATGGTTTCCTGCACCAACACAAGTGCGAAAAGTGGTTTTTCATCACTAACACAAGTGCGAAAAGTGGTTTTTCAACACAAACACAAGGGCGAAAAGTGGTTTTTCAACACTATCACAAGTGCGAAAAGTGTTTTTTCCACACTAATACACGTGCAAAAGTGGTTTCCTGCACCAACACAAGTGCGAAAAGTGGTTTTTCAACACTAACACAAGTGCGAAAAGTGGTTTTTCAACACGAACACAAGTGCGAAAAGTGGTTTTTCAACAATATCACAAGTGCAAAAAGTGTTTTTTCCACACTAATACAAGTGCAAAAGTGGTTTCCTGCACCAACACAAGTGCGAAAAGTGGTTTTTCAACACTAACACAAGTGCGAATAGTGGTTTTTCAACACTATCACAAGTGCAAAAAGTGTTTTTTCCACACTAAAACAAGTGCAAAAGTGGTTTCCTGCACCAACACAAGTGCGAAAAGTGGTTTTTCAACACTAACACAAGTGCGAAAAGTGGTTTTTCAACACTAACACAAGTGCGAAAAGTGGTTTTTCAACACTAACACAAGTGCGAAAAGTGCTTTTTCCACACTAATACAAGTGCAAAAGTGGTTTCCTGCACCAACACAAGTGCGAAAAGTGGTTTTTCAACACTAACGCAAGTGCAAAAAGTGGTTTTTCAACACTAACACAAGTGCTAAAAGTGTTTTTTCCACACTAATACAAGTGCAAAAGTGGTTTTCTGCACCAACACAAGTGCGAAAAGTGGTTTTTCAACACTAACACAAGTGCGAAAAGTGGTTTTTCAACACTATCACAAGTGCAAAAAGTGTTTTTTCCACACTAATACAAGTGCAAAAGTGGTTTCCTGCACCAACACAAGTGCGAAAAGTGGTTTTTCAACACTAACACAAGTGCGAAAAGTTGTTTTTCATCACTAACACAAGTGCGAAAAGTGGTTTTTCAACACAAACACAAGTGCGAAAAGTGTTTTTTCCACACTAATACAAGTGCAAAAGTGGTTTCCTGCACCAACACAAGTGCGTAATGTGGTTTTTCAACACTAACACATGTGCGAAAAGTGGTTTTTCAACACAATCACAAGTGCAAAAAGTGTTTTTTCCACACTAATACAAGTGCAAAAGTGGTTTCCTGCACCAACACATGTGCGAAAAGTGGTTTTTCAACACTAACACAAGTGCGAAAAGTTGTTTTTCAACACTAACACAGGTGCGAAAAGTGGTTTTTCAACACTATCACAAGTGCAAAAAGCTTTTTTTCCACACTAATACAAGTGCAAAAGTGGTTTCCTGCACCAACACAAGTGCGAAAAGTGGTTTTTCAACACTAACACAAGTGTGAAAAGTGGTTTTTCAACACAAACACAAGTGCGAAAAGTGTTTTTTCCACACTAATACACGTGCAAAAGTGGTTTCCTGCACCAACACAAGTGCGAAAAGTGGTTTTTCAACACTGACACAAGTGCGAAAAGTGGTTTTTCAACACTAACACAAGTGTGAAAAGTGGTTTTTCAACACTATCACAAGTGCAAAAAGTGTTTTTTCCACACTAATACAAGTGCAAAAATGGTTTCCTGCACCAACACAAGTGCGAAAAGTGGTTTTTCATCACTAACGCAAGTGCGAAAAGTGGTTTTTCAACACAAACACAAGTGCGAAAAGTGGTTTTTCAACACTATCACAAGTGCGAAAAGTGTTTTTTCCACACTAATACACGTGCAAAAGTGGTTTCCTGCACCAACACAAGTGCGAAAAGTGGTTTTTCAACACTAACACAAGTGCGAAAAGTGGTTTTTCAACACTAACAAAAGTGCGAAAAGTGGTTTTTCAACAATATCACAAGTGCAAAAAGTGTTTTTTCCACACTAATACAAGTGCAAAAGTGGTTTCCTGCACCAACACAAGTGCGAAAAGTGGTTTTTCAACACTAACACAAGTGCGAATAGTGGTTTTCAACACTATCACAAGTGCAAAAAGTGTTTTTTCCACACTAAAACAAGTGCAAAAGTGGTTTCCTGCACCAACACAAGTGCGAAAAGTGGTTTTTCAACACTAACACAAGTGCGAAAAGTGGTTTTTCAACACTAACACAAGTGCGAAAAGTGGTTTTTCAACACTAACACAAGTGCGAAAAGTGCTTTTTCCACACTAATACAAGTGCAAAAGTGGTTTCCTGCACAAACACAAGTGCGAAAAGTGGTTTTTCAACACTAACACAAGTGCGAAAAGTGGTTTTTCAACACTATCACAAGTGCAAAAAGTGGTTTTTCAACACTAACACAAGTGCTAAAAGTGTTTTTTCCACACTAATACAAGTGCAAAAGTGGTTTTCTGCACCAACACAAGTGCGAAAAGTGGTTTTTCAACACTATCACAAGTGCAAAAAGTGTTTTTTCCACACTAATACAAGTGCAAAAGTGGTTTCCTGCACCAACACAAGTGCGAAAAGTGGTTTTTCAACACTAACACAAGTGCGAAAAGTGGTTTTTCAACACTAACACAAGTGCGAAAAGTGGTTTTTCAACACTAACACAAGTGCGAAAAGTGCTTTTTCCACACTAATACAAGTGCAAAAGTGGTTTCCTACACCAACACAAATGCGAAAAGTGGTTTTTCAACACTAACGCAAGTGCAAAAAGTGGTTTTTCAACACTAACACAAGTGCTAAAAGTGTTTTTTCCACACTAATACAAGTGCAAAAGTGGTTTTCTGCACCAACACAAGTGCGAAAAGTGGTTTTTCAACACTATCACAAGTGCAAAAAGTGTTTTTTCCACACTAATACAAGTGCAAAAGTGGTTTCCTGCACCAACACAAGTGCGAAAAGTGGTTTTTCAACACTAACACAAGTGTGAAAAGTGGTTTTTCAACACTATCACAAGTGCAAACAGTGTTTTTTCCACACTAATACAAGTGCAAAAATGGTTTCCTGCACCAACACAAGTGCGAAAAGTGGTTTTTCATCACTAACACAAGTGCAAAAAGTGGTTTTTCAACACAAACACAAGTGCGAAAAGTGGTTTTTCAACAATATCACAAGTGCGAAAAGTGTTTTTTCCACACTAATACACGTGCAAAAGTGATTTCCTGCACCAACACAAGTGCGAAAAGTGGTTTTTCAACACTAACACAAGTGCGAAAAGTGGTTTTTCAACACTAACACAAGTGCGAAAAGTGGTTTTTCAACAATATCACAAGTGCAAAAAGTGTTTTTTCCACACTAATACAAGTGCAAAAGTGGTTTCCTGCACCAACACAAGTGCGAAAAGTGTTTTTTCAACACTAACACAAGTGCGAAAAGTGGTTTTTCAACACTATCACAAGTGCAAAAAGTGTTTTTTTCCACACTAATACAAGTGCAAAAGTGGTTTCCTGCACCAACACAAGTGCGAAAAGTCGTTTTTCAACACTAACACAAGTGCGAATAGTGTTTTTTCAACACTATCACAAGTGCAAAAAGTGTTTTTTCCACACTAAAACAAGTGCAAAAGTGGTTTCCTGCACCAACACAAGTGCGAAAAGTGGTTTTTCAACACTAACACAAGTGCGAAAAGTGGTTTTTCAACACTAACACAAGTGTGAAAAGTGGTTTTTCAACACTAACACAAGTGCGAAAAGTGCTTTTTCCACACTAATACAAGTGCAAAAGTGGTTTCCTGCACCAACACAAGTGCGAAAAGTGGTTTTTCAACACTAACGCAAGTGCAAAAAGTGGTTTTTCAACACTAACACAAGTGCTAAAAGTGTTTTTTCCACACTAATACAAGTGCAAAAGTGGTTTTCTGCACCAACACAAGTGCGAAAAGTGGTTTTTCAACACTAACACAAGTGCGAAAAGTGGTTTTTCAACACTATCACAAGTGCAAAAAGTGTTTTTTCCACACCAATACAAGTGCAAAAGTGGTTTCCTGCACCAACACAAGTGCAAAAAGTGGGTTTTCAACACTAACACAAGTGCAAAAAGTGTTTTTTCCACACTAATACAAATGCAAAAGTGGTTTCCTGCACCAACACAAGTGCGAAAAGTGGTTTTTCAACACTAACACAAGTGCGAAAAGTGGTTTTTCAACACTAACACAAGTGCAAAAAGTGGTTTCCTGCACCAACACAAGTGCGTAATGTGGTTTTTCAACACTAACACAAGTGCGAAAAGTGGTTTTTCAACACAATCACAAGTGCAAAAAGTGTTTTTTCCACACTAATACAAGTGCAAAAGTGGTTTCCTGCACCAACACAAGTGCGAAAAGTGGTTTTTCAACACTAACACAAGTGCGAAAAGTTGTTTTTCAACACTAACACAAGTGCGAAAAGTGGTTTTTCAACACTATCACAAGTGCAAAAAGTGTTTTTTCCACACTAATACAAGTGCAAAAGTGGTTTCCTGCACCAACACAAGTGCGAAAAGTGGTTTTTCAACACTAACACAAGTGTGAAAAGTGGTTTTTCAACACAAACACAAGTGCGAAAAGTGGTTTTTCCACACTAATACACGTGCAAAAGTGGTTTCATGCACCAACACAAGTGCGAAAAGTGGTTTTTCAACACTAACACAAGTGCGAAAAGTGGTTTTTCAACACTAACACAAGTGTGAAAAGTGGTTTTTCAACACTAACACAAGTGTGAAAAGTGGTTTTTCAACACTAACACAAGTGCGAAAAGTGGTTTTTCAACACTAACACAAGTGTGAAAAGTGGTTTTTCAACACTAACACAAGTGCGAAAAGTGGTTTTTCAACACTAACACAAGTGTGAAAAGTGGTTTTTCAACACTATCACAAGTGCAAAAAGTGTTTTTTCCACACTAATACAAGTGCAAAAGTGGTTTCCTGCACCAACACAAGTGCGAAAAGTGGTTTTTCAACACTAACACAAGTGCGAAAAGTGGTTTTTCAACACTAACACAGGTGCGAAAAGTGTTTTTTCCACACTAATACAAGTGCAAAAGTGGTTTCCTGCACCAACACAAGTGCGAAAAATGGTTTTTCAACACTAACACAAGTGCGAAAAGTGGTTTTTCAACACTAACACAAGTGCGAAAAGTGGTTTTTCAACACAATCACAAGTGCAAAAAGTGTTTTTTCCACACTAATACAAGTGCAAAAATGGTTTCCTGCACCAACACAAGTGCGAAAAGTGGTTTTTCATCACTAACACAAGTGCGAAAAGTGGTTTTTCAACACAAACACAAGTGCGAAAAGTGTTTTTTCCACACTAATACAAGTGCAAAAGTGGTTTCCTGCACCAACACAAGTGCGTAATGTGGTTTTTCAACACTAACACATGTGCGAAAAGTGGTTTTTCAACACAATCACTAGTGCAAAAAGTGTTTTTTCCACACTAATACAAGTGCAAAAGTGGTTTCCTGCACCAACACAAGTGCGAAAAGTGGTTTTTCAACACTAACACAAGTGCGAAAAGTTGTTTTTCAACACTAACACAAGCGCGAAAAGTGGTTTTTCAACACTATCACAAGTGCAAAAAGTGTTTTTTCCACACTAATACAAGTGCAAAAGTGGTTTCCTGCACCAACACAAGTGCGAAAAGTGGTTTTTCAACACTAACACAAGTGTGAAAAGTGGTTTTTCAACACAAACACAAGTGCGAAAAGTGTTTTTTCCACACTAATACACGTGCAAAAGTGGTTTCCTGCACCAACACAAGTGCGAAAAGTGGTTTTTCAACACTAACACAAGTGCGAAAAGTGGTTTTTCAACACTAACACAAGTGTGAAAAGTGGTTTTTCAACACTATCACAAGTGCAAAAAGTGTTTTTTCCACACTAATACAAGTGCAAAAATGGTTTCCTGCACCAACACGAGTGCGAAAAGTGGTTTTTCATCACTAACACAAGTGCGAAAAGTGGTTTTTCAACACAAACACAAGTGCGAAAAGTGGTTTTTCAACACTATCACAAGTGCGAAAAGTGTTTTTTCCACACTAATACACGTGCAAAAGTGGTTTCCTGCACCAACACAAGTGCGAAAAGTGGTTTTTCAACACTAACACAAGTGCGAAAAGTGGTTTTTCAACACTAACACAAGTGCGAAAAGTGGTTTTTCAACAATATCACAAGTGCAAAAAGTGTTTTTTCCACACTAATACAAGTGCAAAAGTGGTTTCCTGCACCAACACAAGTGAGAAAAGTGGTTTTTCAACACTAACACAAGTGCGAATAGTGGTTTTTCAACACTATCACAAGTGCAAAAAGTGTTTTTTCCACACTAAAACAAGTGCAAAAGTGGTTTCCTGCCCCAACACAAGTGCGAAAAGTGGTTTTTCAACACTAACACAAGTGCGAAAAGTGGTTTTTCAACACTAACACAAGTGCGAAAAGTGGTTTTTCAACACTATCACAAGTGCAAAAAGTGTTTTTTCCACACTAATACAAGTGCAAAAGTGGTTTCCTGCACCAACACAAGTGCGAAAAGTGGTTTTTCAACACTAACACAAGTGTGAAAAGTGGTTTTTCAACACAAACACAAGTGCGAAAAGTGTTTTTTCCACACTAATACACGTGCAAAAGTGGTTTCATGCACCAACACAAGTGCGAAAAGTGGTTTTTCAACACTAACAAAAGTGCGAAAAGTGGTTTTTCAACACAATCACAAGTGCAAAAAGTGTTTTTTCCACACTAATACAAGTGCAAAAGTGGTTTCCTGCACCAACACAAGTGCGAAAAGTGGTTTTTCAACACTAACACAAGTGCGAAAAGTGGTTTTTCAACACTATCACAAGTGCAAAAAGTGTTTTTTCCACACTAATACAAGTGCAAAAGTGGTTTCCTGCACCAACACAAGTGCGAAAAGTGTTTTTTCAACACTAACACAAGTGCGAAAAGTGGTTTTTCAACACTATCACAAATGCAAAAAGTGTTTTTTCCACACTAATACAAGTGCAAAAGTGGTTTCTTGCACCAACACAAGTGCGAAAAGTGGTTTTTCAACACTAACACAAGTGCGAAAAGTGGTTTTTCAACACTATCACAAATGCAAAAAGTGTTTTTTCCACACTAATACAAGTGCAAAAGTGGTTTCCTGCACCAACACAAGTGCGAAAAGTGGTTTTTCAACACTAACACAAGTGCGAAAAGTGGTTTTTCAACCCAAACACAAGTGCGAAAAGTGTTTTTCCACACTAATACAAGTGCAAAAGTGGTTTCCTGCACCAACACAAGTGCGAAAAGTGGTTTTTCAACACTAACACAAGTGTGAAAAGTGGTTTTTCAACACTATCACAAGTGCAAACAGTGTTTTTTCCACACTAATACAAGTGCAAAAATGGTTTCCTGCACCAACACAAGTGCGAAAAGTGGTTTTTCATCACTAACACAAGTGCAAAAAGTGGTTTTTCAACACAAACACAAGTGCGAAAAGTGGTTTTTCAACAATATCACAAGTGCGAAAAGTGTTTTTTCCACACTAATACACGTGCAAAAGTGATTTCCTGCACCAACACAAGTGCGAAAAGTGGTTTTTCAACACTAACACAAGTGCGAAAAGTGGTTTTTCAACACTAACACAAGTGCGAAAAGTGGTTTTTCAACAATATCACAAGTGCAAAAAGTGTTTTTTCCACATTAATACAAGTGCAAAAGTGGTTTCCTGCACCAACACAAGTGCGAAAAGTGGTTTTTCAACACTAACACAAGTGCGAATAGTGGTTTTTCAACACTATCACAAGTGACCACTTTTCACACTTGTGTTAGTGTTGAAAAACCACTTTTCACACTTGTGTTAGTGTTGAAAAACCACTTTTCGCACTTGTGTTAGTGTTGAAAAACCACTTTTCGCACTTGTGTTGGTGCATGAAACCACTTTTGCACGTGTATTAGTGTGGAAAAACCACTTTTCGCACTTGTGTTTGTGTTGAAAAACCACTTTTCGCACTTGTGTTAGTGTTGAAAAAACACTTTTCGCACTTGTGTTGGTGCAGGAAACCACTTTTGCACTTGTATTAGTGTGGAAAAAACACTTTTTGCACTTGTGATATTGTTGAAAAACCACTTTTCGCACTTGTGTTAGTGTTGAAAAACCACTTTTCGCACTTGTGTTAGTGTTGAAAAACCACTTTTCGCACTTGTGTTGGTGCAGGAAATCACTTTTGCACGTGTATTAGTGTGGAAAAAACACTTTTCGCACTTGTGATATTGTTGAAAAACCACTTTTCGCACTTGTGTTTGTGTTGAAAAACCACTTTTTGCACTTGTGTTAGTGATGAAAAACCACTTTTCGCACTTGTGTTGGTGCAGGAAACCATTTTTGCACTTGTATTAGTGTGGAAAAAACACTGTTTGCACTTGTGATAGTGTTGAAAAACCACTTTTCACACTTGTGTTAGTGTTGAAAAACCACTTTTCGCACTTGTGTTGGTGCAGGAAACCACTTTTGCACTTGTATTAGTGTGGAAAAAACACTTTTTGCACTTGTGATAGTGTTGAAAAACCACTTTTCGCACTTGTGTTGGTGCAGAAAACCACTTTTGCACTTGTATTAGTGTGGAAAAAACACTTTTAGCACTTGTGTTAGTGTTGAAAAACCACTTTTTGCACTTGCGTTAGTGTTGAAAAACCACTTTTCGCATTTGTGTTGGTGTAGGAAACCACTTTTGCACTTGTATTAGTGTGGAAAAAGCACTTTTCGCACTTGTGTTAGTGTTGAAAAACCACTTTTCGCACTTGTGTTAGTGTTGAAAAACCACTTTTCGCACTTGTGTTAGTGTTGAAAAACCACTTTTCGCACTTGTGTTGGTGCAGGAAACCACTTTTGCACTTGTATTAGTGTGGAAAAAACACTTTTTGCACTTGTGATAGTGTTGAAAAACCACTTTTCGCACTTGTGTTGGTGCAGAAAACCACTTTTGCACTTGTATTAGTGTGGAAAAAACACTTTTAGCACTTGTGTTAGTGTTGAAAAACCACTTTTTGCACTTGCGTTAGTGTTGAAAAACCACTTTTCGCATTTGTGTTGGTGTAGGAAACCACTTTTGCACTTGTATTAGTGTGGAAAAAGCACTTTTCGCACTTGTGTTAGTGTTGAAAAACCACTTTTCGCACTTGTGTTAGTGTTGAAAAACCACTTTTCGCACTTGTGTTAGTGTTGAAAAACCACTTTTCGCACTTGTGTTGGTGCAGGAAACCACTTTTGCACTTGTTTTAGTGTGGAAAAAACACTTTTTGCACTTGTGATAGTGTTGAAAAACCACTATTCGCACTTGTGTTAGTGTTGAAAAACCACTTTTCGCACTTGTGTTGGTGCAGGAAACCACTTTTGCACTTGTATTAGTGTGGAAAAAACACTTTTTGCACTTCTGATATTGTTGAAAAACCACTTTTCGCACTTGTGTTAGTGTTGAAAAACCACTTTTCGCACTTGTGTTAGTGTTGAAAAACCACTTTTCGCACTTGTGTTGGTGCAGGAAACCACTTTTGCACTTGTATTAGTGTGGAAAAAACACTTTTCGCACTTGTGATAGTGTTGAAAAACCACTTTTCACACTTGTGTTCGTGTTGAAAAACCACTTTTCGCACTTGTGTTAGTGTTGAAAAACCACTTTTCGCACTTGTGTTGGTGCAGGAAACCACTTTTGCACGTGTATTAGTGTGGAAAAAACACTTTTTGCACTTGTGTTTGTGTTGAAAAACCACTTTTCACACTTGTGTTAGTGTTGAAAAACCACTTTTCGCACTTGTGTTGGTGCAGGAAACCACTTTTGCACTTGTATTAGTGTGGAAAAAACACTTTTTGCACTTGTGATAGTGTTGAAAAACCACTTTTCGCACCTGTGTTAGTGTTGAAAAACAACTTTTCGCACTTGTGTTAGTGTTGAAAAACCACTTTTCGCACTTGTGTTGGTGCAGGAAACCACTTTTGCACTTGTATTAGTGTGGAAAAAACACTTTTTGCACTTGTGATTGTGTTGAAAAACCACTTTTCGCACATGTGTTAGTGTTGAAAAACCACATTACACACTTGTGTTGGTGCAGGAAACCACTTTTGCACTTGTATTAGTGTGGAAAAAACACTTTTCGCACTTGTGTTTGTGTTGAAAAACCACGTTTCGCACTTGTGTTAGTGATTAAAAACAACTTTTCGCACTTGTGTTAGTGTTGAAAAACCACTTTTCGCACTTGTGTTGGTGCAGGAAACCACTTTTGCACTTGTATTAGTGTGGAAAAAACACTTTTTGCACTTGTGATAGTGTTGAAAAACCACTTTTCGCACTTGTGTTAGTGTTGAAAAACCACTTTTCGCAATTGTGTTGGTGCAGAAAACCACTTTTGCACTTGTATTAGTGTGGAAAAAACACTTTTAGCACTTGTGTTAGTGTTGAAAAACCACTTTTTGCACTTGCGTTAGTGTTGAAAAACCACTTTTCGCACTTGTGTTGGTGCAGGAAACCACTTTTGCACTTGTATTAGTGTGGAAAAGCACTTTTCGCACTTGTGTTAGTGTTGAAAAACCACTTTTCGCACTTGTGTTAGTGTTGAAAAACCACTTTTCGCACTTGTGTTAGTGTTGAAAAACCACTTTTCGCACTTGTGTTGGTGCAGGAAACCACTTTTGCACTTGTTTTAGTGTGGAAAAAACACTTTTTGCACTTGTGATAGTGTTGAAAAACCACTATTCGCACTTGTGTTAGTGTTGAAAAACCACTTTTCGCACTTGTGTTGGTGCAGGAAACCACTTTTGCACTTGTATTAGTGTGGAAAAAACACTTTTTGCACTTGTGATATTGTTGAAAAACCACTTTTCGCACTTGTGTTAGTGTTGAAAAACCACTTTTCGCACTTGTGTTAGTGTTGAAAAACCACTTTTCGCACTTGTGTTGGTGCAGGAAACCACTTTTGCACGTGTATTAGTGTGGAAAAAACACTTTTCGCACTTGTGATAGTGTTGAAAAACCACTTTTCGCACTTGTGTTTGTGTTGAAAAACCACTTTTCGCACTTGTGTTAGTGATGAAAAACCACTTTTCGCACTTGTGTTGGTGCAGGAAACCATTTTTGCACTTGTATTAGTGTGGAAAAAACACTTTTTGCACTTGTGATAGTGTTGAAAAACCACTTTTCACACTTGTGTTAGTGTTGAAAAACCACTTTTCGCACTTGTGTTAGTGTTGAAAAACCACTTTTCGCACTTGTGTTGGTGCAGGAAACCACTTTTGCACGTGTATTAGTGTGGAAAAAAACACTTTTCGCACTTGTGTTTGTGTTGAAAAACCACTTTTCACACTTGTGTTAGTGTTGAAAAACCACTTTTCGCACTTGTGTTGGTGCAGGAAACCACTTTTGCACTTGTATTAGTGTGGAAAAAACACTTTTGCACTTGTGATAGTGTTGAAAAACCACTTTTCGCACCTGTGTTAGTGTTGAAAAACCACTTTTCGCACTTGTGTTAGTGTTGAAAAACCACTTTTCGCACTTGTGTTGGTGCAGGAAACCACTTTTGCACTTGTATTAGTGTGGAAAAAACACTTTTTGCACTTGTGATAGTGTTGAAAAACCACTTTTCACACTTGTGTTAGTGTTGAAAAACCACTTTTCGCACTTGTGTTAGTGTTGAAAAACCACTTTTCGCACTTGTGTTGGTGCATGAAACCACTTTTGCACGTGTATTAGTGTGGAAAAACCACTTTTCGCACTTGTGTTTGTGTTGAAAAACCACTTTTCACACTTGTGTTAGTGTTGAAAAACCACTTTTCGCACTTGTGTTGGTGCAGGAAACCACTTTTGCACTTGTATTAGTGTGGAAAAAACACTTTTTGCACTTGTGATAGTGTTGAAAAACCACTTTTCGCACTTGTGTTAGTGTTGAAAAACAACTTTTCGCACTTGTGTTAGTGTTGAAAAACCACTTTTCGCACTTGTGTTGGTGCAGGAAACCACTTTTGCACTTGTATTAGTGTGGAAAAAACACTTTTTGCACTTGTGATTGTGTTGAAAAACCACTTTTCGCACTTGTGTTAGTGTTGAAAAACCACATTACGCACTTGTGTTGGTGCAGGAAACCACTTTTTGCACTTGTGTTAGTGTTGAAAAACCACTTTTCGCACTTGTGTTAGTGTTGAAAAACCACTTTTCGCACTTGTGTTGGTGCAGGAAACCACTTTTGCATTTGTATTAGTGTGGAAAAAACACTTTTTGCACTTGTGTTAGTGTTGAAAACCCACTTTTTGCACTTGTGTTGGTGCAGGAAACCACTTTTGCACTTGTATTGGTGTGGAAAAAACACTTTTTGCACTTGTGATAGTGTTGAAAAACCACTTTTCGCACTTGTGTTAGTGTTGAAAAACCACTTTTCGCACTTGTGTTGGTGCAGAAAACCACTTTTGCACTTGTATTAGTGTGGAAAAAACACTTTTAGCACTTGTGTTAGTGTTGAAAAACCACTTTTTGCACTTGCGTTAGTGTTGAAAAACCACTTTTCGCACTTGTGTTGGTGCAGGAAACCACTTTTGCACTTGTATTAGTGTGGAAAAAGCACTTTTCGCACTTGTGTTAGTGTTGAAAAACCACTTTTCACACTTGTGTTAGTGTTGAAAAACCACTTTTCGCACTTGTGTTAGTGTTGAAAAACCACTTTTCGCACTTGTGTTGGTGCAGGAAAACACTGTTGCACTTGTTTTAGTGTGGAAAAAACACTTTTTGCACTTGTGATAGTGTTGAAAAAACACTATTCGCACTTGTGTTAGTGTTGAAAAACGACTTTTCGCACTTGTGTTGGTGCAGGAAACCACTTTTGCACTTGTATTAGTGTGGAAAAAACACTTTTTGCACTTGTGATAGTGTTGAAAAACCACTTTTCGCACTTGTGTTAGTGTTGAAAAAACACTTTTCGCACTTGTGTTGGTGCAGGAAACCACTTTTGCACTTGTATTAGTGTGGAAAAAACACTTTTTGCACTTGTGATATTGTTGAAAAACCACTTTTCGCACTTGTGTTAGTGTTGAAAAACCACTTTTCGCACTTGTGTTAGTGTTGAAAAACCACTTTTCGCACTTGTGTTGGTGCAGGAAATCACTTTTGCACGTGTATTAGTGTGGAAAAAACACTTTTCGCACTTGTGATATTGTTGAAAAACCACTTTTCGCACTTGTGTTTGTGTTGAAAAACCACTTTTTGCACTTGTGTTAGTGATGAAAAACCACTTTTCGCACTTGTGTTGGTGCAGGAAACCATTTTTGCACTTGTATTAGTGTGGAAAAAACACTGTTTGCACTTGTGATAGTGTTGAAAAACCACTTTTCACACTTGTGTTAGTGTTGAAAAACCACTTTTCGCACTTGTGTTGGTGCAGGAAACCACTTTTGCACTTGTATTAGTGTGGAAAAACACTTTTCGCACTTGTGTTTGGGTTGAAAAACCACTTTTCGCACTTGTGTTAGTGTTGAAAAACCACTTTTCGCACTTGTGTTGGTGCAGGAAACCACTTTTGCACTTGTATTAGTGTGGAAAAAACACTTTTTGCATTTGTGATAGTGTTGAAAAACCACTTTTCGCACTTGTGTTAGTGTTGAAAAACCACTTTTCGCACTTGTGTTGGTGCAAGAAACCACTTTTGCACTTGTATTAGTGTGGAAAAAACACTTTTTGCATTTGTGATAGTGTTGAAAAACCACTTTTCGCACTTGTGTTAGTGTTGAAAAAACACTTTTCGCACTTGTGTTGGTGCAGGAAACCACTTTTGCACTTGTATTAGTGTGGAAAAAACACTTTTTGCACTTGTGATAGTGTTGAAAAACCACTTTTCGCACTTGTGTTAGTGTTGAAAAACCACTTTTCGCACTTGTGTTGGTGCAGGAAACCACTTTTGCACTTGTATTAGTGTGGAAAAAACACTTTTTGCACTTGTGATTGTGTTGAAAAACCACTTTTCGCACTTTTGTTAGTGTTGAAAAACCACTTTTCGCACTTGTGTTGGTGCATGAAACCACTTTTGCACGTGTATTAGTGTGGAAAAAACACTTTTCGCACTTGTGTTTGTGTTGAAAAACCACTTTTCACACTTGTGTTAGTGTTGAAAAACCACTTTTCGCACTTGTGTTGGTGCAGGAAACCACTTTTGCACTTGTATTAGTGTGGAAAAAACACTTTTTGCACTTGTGATAGTGTTGAAAAACCACTTTTCGCACTTGTGTTAGTGTTGAAAAACCACTTTTCGCACTTGTGTTAGTGTTGAAAAACCACTTTTCGCACTTGTGTTGGGGCAGGAAACCACTTTTGCACTTGTTTTAGTGTGGAAAAAACACTTTTTGCACTTGTGATAGTGTTGAAAAACCACTATTCGCACTTGTGTTAGTGTTGAAAAACCACTTTTCTCACTTGTGTTGGTGCAGGAAACCACTTTTGCACTTGTATTAGTGTGGAAAAAACACTTTTTGCACTTGTGATATTGTTGAAAAACCACTTTTCGCACTTGTGTTAGTGTTGAAAAACCACTTTTCGCACTTGTGTTAGTGTTGAAAAACCACTTTTCGCACTTGTGTTGGTGCAGGAAACCACTTTTGCACGTGTATTAGTGTGGAAAAAACACTTTTCGCACTTGTGATAGTGTTGAAAAACCACTTTTCGCACTTGTGTTTGTGTTGAAAAACCACTTTTCGCACTTGTGTTAGTGATGAAAAACCACTTTTCGCACTCGTGTTGGTGCAGGAAACCATTTTTGCACTTGTATTAGTGTGGAAAAAACACTTTTTGCACTTGTGATAGTGTTGAAAAACCACTTTTCACACTTGTGTTAGTGTTGAAAAACCACTTTTCGCACTTGTGTTAGTGTTGAAAAACCACTTTTCGCACTTGTGTTGGTGCAGGAAACCACTTTTGCACGTGTATTAGTGTGGAAAAAACACTTTTCGCACTTGTGTTTGTGTTGAAAAACCACTTTTCACACTTGTGTTAGTGTTGAAAAACCACTTTTCGCACTTGTGTTGGTGCAGGAAACCACTTTTGCACTTGTATTAGTGTGGAAAAAACACTTTTTGCACTTGTGATAGTGTTGAAAAACCACTTTTCGCGCTTGTGTTAGTGTTGAAAAACAACTTTTCGCACTTGTGTTAGTGTTGAAAAACCACTTTTCGCACTTGTGTTGGTGCAGGAAACCACTTTTGCACTTGTATTAGTGTGGAAAAAACACTTTTTGCACTAGTGATTGTGTTGAAAAACCACTTTTCGCACATGTGTTAGTGTTGAAAAACCACATTACGCACTTGTGTTGGTGCAGGAAACCACTTTTGCACTTGTATTAGTGTGGAAAAAACACTTTTCGCACTTGTGTTTGTGTTGAAAAACCACTTTTCGCACTTGTGTTAGTGATGAAAAACCACTTTTCGCACTTGTGTTGGTGCAGGAAACCATTTTTGCACTTGTATTAGTGTGGAAAAAACACTTTTTGCACTTGTGATTGTGTTGAAAAACCACTTTTCGCACTTGTGTTAGTGTTGAAAAACCACTTTTCGCACTTGTGTTAGTGTTGAAAAACCATTTTTCGCACTTGTGTTGGTGCAGGAAACCACTTTTGCACTTGTATTAGTGTGGAAAAAACACTTTTCGCACCTGTGTTAGTGTTGAAAAACCACTTTTCGCACTTGTGTTAGTGTTGAAAAACCACTTTTCGCACTTGTGTTGGTGCAGGAAACCACTTTTGCACTTGTATTAGTGTGGAAAAAACACTTTTTGCACTTGTGATAGTGTTGAAAAACCACTTTTCACACTTGTGTTAGTGTTGAAAAACCACTTTTCGCACTTGTGTTAGTGTTGAAAAACCACTTTTCACACTTGTGTTAGTGTTGAAAAACCACTTTTCGCACTTGTGTTAGTGTTGAAAAACCACTTTTCACACTTGTGTTAGTGTTGAAAAACCACTTTTCACACTTGTGTTAGTGTTGAAAAACCACTTTTCGCACTTGTGTTAGTGTTGAAAAACCACTTTTCGCACTTGTGTTGGTGCATGAAACCACTTTTGCACGTGTATTAGTGTGGAAAAACCACTTTTCGCACTTGTGTTTGTGTTGAAAAACCACTTTTCACACTTGTGTTAGTGTTGAAAAACCACTTTTCGCACTTGTGTTGGTGCAGGAAACCACTTTTGCACTTGTATTAGTGTGGAAAAAACACTTTTTGCACTTGTGATAGTGTTGAAAAACCACTTTTCGCACTTGTGTTAGTGTTGAAAAACAACTTTTCGCACTTGTGTTAGTGTTGAAAAACCACTTTTCGCACTTGTGTTGGTGCAGGAAACCACTTTTGCACTTGTATTAGTGTGGAAAAAACACTTTTTGCACTTGTGATTGTGTTGAAAAACCACTTTTCGCACTTGTGTTAGTGTTGAAAAACCACATTACGCACTTGTGTTGGTGCAGGAAACCACTTTTTGCACTTGTGTTAGTGTTGAAAAACCACTTTTCGCACTTGTGTTAGTGTTGAAAAACCACTTTTCGCACTTGTGTTGGTGCAGGAAACCACTTTTGCATTTGTATTAGTGTGGAAAAAACACTTTTTGCACTTGTGTTAGTGTTGAAAACCCACTTTTTGCACTTGTGTTGGTGCAGGAAACCACTTTTGCACTTGTATTGGTGTGGAAAAAACACTTTTTGCACTTGTGATAGTGTTGAAAAACCACTTTTCGCACTTGTGTTAGTGTTGAAAAACCACTTTTCGCACTTGTGTTGGTGCAGAAAACCACTTTTGCACTTGTATTAGTGTGGAAAAAACACTTTTAGCACTTGTGTTAGTGTTGAAAAACCACTTTTTGCACTTGCGTTAGTGTTGAAAAACCACTTTTCGCACTTGTGTTGGTGCAGGAAACCACTTTTGCACTTGTATTAGTGTGGAAAAAGCACTTTTCGCACTTGTGTTAGTGTTGAAAAACCACTTTTCACACTTGTGTTAGTGTTGAAAAACCACTTTTCGCACTTGTGTTAGTGTTGAAAAACCACTTTTCGCACTTGTGTTGGTGCAGGAAACCACTTTTGCACTTGTTTTAGTGTGGAAAAAACACTTTTTGCACTTGTGATAGTGTTGAAAAAACACTATTCGCACTTGTGTTAGTGTTGAAAAACGACTTTTCGCACTTGTGTTGGTGCAGGAAACCACTTTTGCACTTGTATTAGTGTGGAAAAAACACTTTTTGCACTTGTGATAGTGTTGAAAAACCACTTTTCGCACTTGTGTTAGTGTTGAAAAAACACTTTTCGCACTTGTGTTGGTGCAGGAAACCACTTTTGCACTTGTATTAGTGTGGAAAAAACACTTTTTGCACTTGTGATATTGTTGAAAAACCACTTTTCGCACTTGTGTTAGTGTTGAAAAACCACTTTTCGCACTTGTGTTAGTGTTGAAAAACCACTTTTCGCACTTGTGTTGGTGCAGGAAATCACTTTTGCACGTGTATTAGTGTGGAAAAAACACTTTTCGCACTTGTGATATTGTTGAAAAACCACTTTTCGCACTTGTGTTTGTGTTGAAAAACCACTTTTTGCACTTGTGTTAGTGATGAAAAACCACTTTTCGCACTTGTGTTGGTGCAGGAAACCATTTTTGCACTTGTATTAGTGTGGAAAAAACACTGTTTGCACTTGTGATAGTGTTGAAAAACCACTTTTCACACTTGTGTTAGTGTTGAAAAACCACTTTTCGCACTTGTGTTGGTGCAGGAAACCACTTTTGCACTTGTATTAGTGTGGAAAAAACACTTTTTGCACTTGTGATAGTGTTGAAAAACCACTTTTCGCACTTGTGTTGGTGCAGAAAACCACTTTTGCACTTGTATTAGTGTGGAAAAAACACTTTTAGCACTTGTGTTAGTGTTGAAAAACCACTTTTTGCACTTGCGTTAGTGTTGAAAAACCACTTTTCGCATTTGTGTTGGTGTAGGAAACCACTTTTGCACTTGTATTAGTGTGGAAAAAGCACTTTTCGCACTTGTGTTAGTGTTGAAAAACCACTTTTCGCACTTGTGTTAGTGTTGAAAAACCACTTTTCGCACTTGTGTTAGTGTTGAAAAACCACTTTTCGCACTTGTGTTGGTGCAGGAAACCACTTTTGCACTTGTATTAGTGTGGAAAAAACACTTTTTGCACTTGTGATAGTGTTGAAAAACCACTTTTCGCACTTGTGTTGGTGCAGAAAACCACTTTTGCACTTGTATTAGTGTGGAAAAAACACTTTTAGCACTTGTGTTAGTGTTGAAAAACCACTTTTTGCACTTGCGTTAGTGTTGAAAAACCACTTTTCGCATTTGTGTTGGTGTAGGAAACCACTTTTGCACTTGTATTAGTGTGGAAAAAGCACTTTTCGCACTTGTGTTAGTGTTGAAAAACCACTTTTCGCACTTGTGTTAGTGTTGAAAAACCACTTTTCGCACTTGTGTTAGTGTTGAAAAACCACTTTTCGCACTTGTGTTGGTGCAGGAAACCACTTTTGCACTTGTTTTAGTGTGGAAAAAACACTTTTTGCACTTGTGATAGTGTTGAAAAACCACTATTCGCACTTGTGTTAGTGTTGAAAAACCACTTTTCGCACTTGTGTTGGTGCAGGAAACCACTTTTGCACTTGTATTAGTGTGGAAAAAACACTTTTTGCACTTCTGATATTGTTGAAAAACCACTTTTCGCACTTGTGTTAGTGTTGAAAAACCACTTTTCGCACTTGTGTTAGTGTTGAAAAACCACTTTTCGCACTTGTGTTGGTGCAGGAAACCACTTTTGCACTTGTATTAGTGTGGAAAAAACACTTTTCGCACTTGTGATAGTGTTGAAAAACCACTTTTCACACTTGTGTTCGTGTTGAAAAACCACTTTTCGCACTTGTGTTAGTGTTGAAAAACCACTTTTCGCACTTGTGTTGGTGCAGGAAACCACTTTTGTGGAAAAAGTGGAAAAACTTTTCGCAAAAGTATTAGTGTGGAAAAAACACTTTTTGCACTTGTGATAGTGTTGAAAAACCACTTTTCGCACTTGTGTTAGTGTTGAAAAACCACTTTTCGCACTTGTGTTGGTGCAGGAAACCACTTTTGCACTTGTATTAGTGTGGAAAAAACACTTTTTGCACTTGTGATAGTGTTGAAAAACCACTTTTCGCACTTGTGTTAGTGTTGAAAAACCACTTTTCGCACTTGTGTTAGTGTTGAAAAACCACTTTTCGCACTTGTGTTGGTGCAGGAAACCACTTTTGCACTTGTTTTAGTGTGGAAAAAACACTTTTTGCACTTGTGATAGTGTTGAAAAACCACTATTCGCACTTGTGTTAGTGTTGAAAAACCACTTTTCTCACTTGTGTTGGTGCAGGAAACCACTTTTGCACTTGTATTAGTGTGGAAAAAACACTTTTTGCACTTGTGATATTGTTGAAAAACCACTTTTCGCACTTGTGTTAGTGTTGAAAAACCACTTTTCGCACTTGTGTTAGTGTTGAAAAACCACTTTTCGCACTTGTGTTGGTGCAGGAAACCACTTTTGCACGTGTATTAGTGTGGAAAAAACACTTTTCGCACTTGTGATAGTGTTGAAAAACCACTTTTCGCACTTGTGTTTGTGTTGAAAAACCACTTTTCGCACTTGTGTTAGTGATGAAAAACCACTTTTCGCACTCGTGTTGGTGCAGGAAACCATTTTTGCACTTGTATTAGTGTGGAAAAAACACTTTTTGCACTTGTGATAGTGTTGAAAAACCACTTTTCACACTTGTGTTAGTGTTGAAAAACCACTTTTCGCACTTGTGTTAGTGTTGAAAAACCACTTTTCGCACTTGTGTTGGTGCAGGAAACCACTTTTGCACGTGTATTAGTGTGGAAAAAACACTTTTCGCACTTGTGTTTGTGTTGAAAAACCACTTTTCACACTTGTGTTAGTGTTGAAAAACCACTTTTCGCACTTGTGTTGGTGCAGGAAACCACTTTTGCACTTGTATTAGTGTGGAAAAAACACTTTTTGCACTTGTGATAGTGTTGAAAAACCACTTTTCGCGCTTGTGTTAGTGTTGAAAAACAACTTTTCGCACTTGTGTTAGTGTTGAAAAACCACTTTTCGCACTTGTGTTGGTGCAGGAAACCACTTTTGCACTTGTATTAGTGTGGAAAAAACACTTTTTGCACTAGTGATTGTGTTGAAAAACCACTTTTCGCACATGTGTTAGTGTTGAAAAACCACATTACGCACTTGTGTTGGTGCAGGAAACCACTTTTGCACTTGTATTAGTGTGGAAAAAACACTTTTCGCACTTGTGTTTGTGTTGAAAAACCACTTTTCGCACTTGTGTTAGTGATGAAAAACCACTTTTCGCACTTGTGTTGGTGCAGGAAACCATTTTTGCACTTGTATTAGTGTGGAAAAAACACTTTTTGCACTTGTGATTGTGTTGAAAAACCACTTTTCGCACTTGTGTTAGTGTTGAAAAACCACTTTTCGCACTTGTGTTAGTGTTGAAAAACCATTTTCCGCACTTGTGTTGGTGCAGGAAACCACTTTTGCACTTGTATTAGTGTGGAAAAAACACTTTTCGCACTTGTGTTTGTGTTGAAAAACCACTTTTCGCACTTGTGTTAGTGATGAAAAACCACTTTTCGCACTTGTGTTGGTGCAGGAAACCATTTTTGCACTTGTATTAGTGTGGAAAAAACACTTTTTGCACTTGTGATAGTGTTGAAAAACCACTTTTCGCACTTGTGTTAGTGTTGAAAAACCACTTTTCGCACTTGTGTTAGTGTTGAAAAACCATTTTTCGCACTTGTGTTGGTGCAGGAAACCACTTTTGCACTTGTATTAGTGTGGAAAAAACACTTTTTGCACTTGTGATAGTGTTGAAAAACCACTTTTCGCACATGTGTTAGTGTTGAAAAACCACTTTTCGCACTTGTGTTAGTGTTGAAAAACCACTTTTCGCACTTGTGTTGGTGCAGCAAACCACTTTTGCACTTGTATTAGTGTGGAAAAAACACTTTTTGCACTTGTGATAGTGTTGAAAAACCACTTTTCGCACTTGTGTTAGTGTTGAAAAACCACTTTACGCACTTGTGTTGGTGCAGGAAACCACTTTTGCACTTGTATTAGTGTAGAAAAAACACTTTTCGCACTTGTGTTTATGTTGAAAAACCACTTTTCGCACTTGTGTTAGTGTTGAAAAACCACTTTTCGCACTTGTGTTGGTGCAGGAAACCATTTTTGCACTTGTACTAGTGTGGAAAACAACACTTTTTGCACTTGTGATAGTGTTGAAAAACCACTTTTCGCACTTGTGTTAGTGTTGAAAAACCACTTTTCGCACTTGTGATAGTGTTAAAAAACCATTTTTCGCACATGTGTTAGTGTTGAAAAACCACTTTTCGCACTTGTGTTAGTGTTGAAAAACCACTTTTTGCACTTGTGTTGGTGCAGGAAACCACTTTTGCACTTGTATTAGTGTGGAAAAAACACTTTTTGCACTTGTGATAGTGTTGAAAAACCACTTTTCGCACTTGTGTTAGTGTTGAAAAACCACTTTTCGCACTTGTGTTAGTGTTGAAAAACCACTTTTCGCACTTGTGTTGGTGCAGGAAACCACTTTTGCACTTGTATTAGTGTGGAAAAAACACTTTTTGCACTTGTCTTAGTGTTGAAAAACCACTTTTCGCACTTGTGTTGGTGCAGGAAACCACTTTTGCACTTGTATTAGTGTGGAAAAACACTTTTCGCACTTGTGTTTGTGTTGAAAAACCACTTTTCGCACTTGTGTTAGTGTTGAAAAACCACTTTTCGCACTTGTGTTGGTGCAGGAAACCACTTTTGCACTTGTATTAGTGTGGAAAAAACACTTTTTGCATTTGTGATAGTGTTGAAAAACCACTTTTCGCACTTGTGTTAGTGTTGAAAAACCACTTTTCGGACTTGTGTTGGTGCAAGAAACCACTTTTGCACTTGTATTAGTGTGGAAAAAACACTTTTTGCACTTGTGATAGTGTTCAAAAACCACTTTTCGCACTTCTGTTAGTGTTGAAAAACGACTTTCCGCACTTGTGTTAGTGTTGAAAAACCACTTTTCGCACTTGTGTTGGTGCAGGAAACCACTTTTGCACTTGTATTAGTGTGAAAAAAACACTTTTTGCACTTGTGATAGTGTTGAAAAACCACTTTTCGCACTTGTGTTAGTGTTGAAAAAACACTTTTCGCACTTGTGTTGGTGCAGGAAACCACTTTTGCACTTGTATTAGTGTGGAAAAAACACTTTTTGCACTTGTGATAGTGTTGAAAAACCACTTTTCGCACTTGTGTTAGTGTTGAAAAACCACATTACGCACTTGTGTTGGTGCAGGAAACCACTTTTTGCACTTGTGTTAGTGTTGAAAAACCACTTTTCGCACTTGTGTTAGTGTTGAAAAACCACTTTTCGCACTTGTTGGTGCAGGAAACCACTTTTGCACTTGTATTAGTGTGGAAAAAACACTTTTTGCACTTGTGTTAGTGTTGAAAAACCACTTTTCGCACTTGTGTTAGTGTTGAAAAACCACTTTTCGCACTTGTGTTGGTGCAGGAAACCACTTTTGTGGAAAAAGTGGAAAAACTTTTCGCAAAAGTATTAGTGTGGAAAAAACACTTTTCGCACTTGTGATAGTGTTGAAAAACCACTTTTCACACTTGTGTTCGTGTTGAAAAACCACTTTTCGCACTTGTGTTAGTGTTGAAAAACCACTTTTCGCACTTGTGTTGGTGCAGGAAACCACTTTTGTGGAAAAAGTGGAAAAACTTTTCGCAAAAGTATTAGTGTGGAAAAAACACTTTTTGCACTTGTGATAGTGTTGAAAAACCACTTTTCGCACTTGTGTTAGTGTTGAAAAACCACTTTTCGCACTTGTGTTGGTGCAGGAAACCACTTTTGCACTTGTATTAGTGTGGAAAAAACACTTTTTGCACTTGTGATAGTGTTGAAAAACCACTTTTCGCACTTGTGTTAGTGTTGAAAAACCACTTTTCGCACTTGTGTTAGTGTTGAAAAACCACTTTTCGCACTTGTGTTGGTGCAGGAAACCACTTTTGCACTTGTTTTAGTGTGGAAAAAACACTTTTTGCACTTGTGATAGTGTTGAAAAACCACTATTCGCACTTGTGTTAGTGTTGAAAAACCACTTTTCTCACTTGTGTTGGTGCAGGAAACCACTTTTGCACTTGTATTAGTGTGGAAAAAACACTTTTTGCACTTGTGATATTGTTGAAAAACCACTTTTCGCACTTGTGTTAGTGTTGAAAAACCACTTTTCGCACTTGTGTTAGTGTTGAAAAACCACTTTTCGCACTTGTGTTGGTGCAGGAAACCACTTTTGCACGTGTATTAGTGTGGAAAAAACACTTTTCGCACTTGTGATAGTGTTGAAAAACCACTTTTCGCACTTGTGTTTGTGTTGAAAAACCACTTTTCGCACTTGTGTTAGTGATGAAAAACCACTTTTCGCACTCGTGTTGGTGCAGGAAACCATTTTTGCACTTGTATTAGTGTGGAAAAAACACTTTTTGCACTTGTGATAGTGTTGAAAAACCACTTTTCACACTTGTGTTAGTGTTGAAAAACCACTTTTCGCACTTGTGTTAGTGTTGAAAAACCACTTTTCGCACTTGTGTTGGTGCAGGAAACCACTTTTGCACGTGTATTAGTGTGGAAAAAACACTTTTCGCACTTGTGTTTGTGTTGAAAAACCACTTTTCACACTTGTGTTAGTGTTGAAAAACCACTTTTCGCACTTGTGTTGGTGCAGGAAACCACTTTTGCACTTGTATTAGTGTGGAAAAAACACTTTTTGCACTTGTGATAGTGTTGAAAAACCACTTTTCGCGCTTGTGTTAGTGTTGAAAAACAACTTTTCGCACTTGTGTTAGTGTTGAAAAACCACTTTTCGCACTTGTGTTGGTGCAGGAAACCACTTTTGCACTTGTATTAGTGTGGAAAAAACACTTTTTGCACTAGTGATTGTGTTGAAAAACCACTTTTCGCACATGTGTTAGTGTTGAAAAACCACATTACGCACTTGTGTTGGTGCAGGAAACCACTTTTGCACTTGTATTAGTGTGGAAAAAACACTTTTCGCACTTGTGTTTGTGTTGAAAAACCACTTTTCGCACTTGTGTTAGTGATGAAAAACCACTTTTCGCACTTGTGTTGGTGCAGGAAACCATTTTTGCACTTGTATTAGTGTGGAAAAAACACTTTTTGCACTTGTGATTGTGTTGAAAAACCACTTTTCGCACTTGTGTTAGTGTTGAAAAACCACTTTTCGCACTTGTGTTAGTGTTGAAAAACCATTTTCCGCACTTGTGTTGGTGCAGGAAACCACTTTTGCACTTGTATTAGTGTGGAAAAAACACTTTTCGCACTTGTGTTTGTGTTGAAAAACCACTTTTCGCACTTGTGTTAGTGATGAAAAACCACTTTTCGCACTTGTGTTGGTGCAGGAAACCATTTTTGCACTTGTATTAGTGTGGAAAAAACACTTTTTGCACTTGTGATAGTGTTGAAAAACCACTTTTCGCACTTGTGTTAGTGTTGAAAAACCACTTTTCGCACTTGTGTTAGTGTTGAAAAACCATTTTTCGCACTTGTGTTGGTGCAGGAAACCACTTTTGCACTTGTATTAGTGTGGAAAAAACACTTTTTGCACTTGTGATAGTGTTGAAAAACCACTTTTCGCACATGTGTTAGTGTTGAAAAACCACTTTTCGCACTTGTGTTAGTGTTGAAAAACCACTTTTCGCACTTGTGTTGGTGCAGCAAACCACTTTTGCACTTGTATTAGTGTGGAAAAAACACTTTTTGCACTTGTGATAGTGTTGAAAAACCACTTTTCGCACTTGTGTTAGTGTTGAAAAACCACTTTACGCACTTGTGTTGGTGCAGGAAACCACTTTTGCACTTGTATTAGTGTAGAAAAAACACTTTTCGCACTTGTGTTTATGTTGAAAAACCACTTTTCGCACTTGTGTTAGTGTTGAAAAACCACTTTTCGCACTTGTGTTGGTGCAGGAAACCATTTTTGCACTTGTACTAGTGTGGAAAACAACACTTTTTGCACTTGTGATAGTGTTGAAAAACCACTTTTCGCACTTGTGTTAGTGTTGAAAAACCACTTTTCGCACTTGTGATAGTGTTAAAAAACCATTTTTCGCACATGTGTTAGTGTTGAAAAACCACTTTTCGCACTTGTGTTAGTGTTGAAAAACCACTTTTTGCACTTGTGTTGGTGCAGGAAACCACTTTTGCACTTGTATTAGTGTGGAAAAAACACTTTTTGCACTTGTGATAGTGTTGAAAAACCACTTTTCGCACTTGTGTTAGTGTTGAAAAACCACTTTTCGCACTTGTGTTAGTGTTGAAAAACCACTTTTCGCACTTGTGTTGGTGCAGGAAACCACTTTTGCACTTGTATTAGTGTGGAAAAAACACTTTTTGCACTTGTCTTAGTGTTGAAAAACCACTTTTCGCACTTGTGTTGGTGCAGGAAACCACTTTTGCACTTGTATTAGTGTGGAAAAACACTTTTCGCACTTGTGTTTGTGTTGAAAAACCACTTTTCGCACTTGTGTTAGTGTTGAAAAACCACTTTTCGCACTTGTGTTGGTGCAGGAAACCACTTTTGCACTTGTATTAGTGTGGAAAAAACACTTTTTGCATTTGTGATAGTGTTGAAAAACCACTTTTCGCACTTGTGTTAGTGTTGAAAAACCACTTTTCGGACTTGTGTTGGTGCAAGAAACCACTTTTGCACTTGTATTAGTGTGGAAAAAACACTTTTTGCACTTGTGATAGTGTTCAAAAACCACTTTTCGCACTTCTGTTAGTGTTGAAAAACGACTTTCCGCACTTGTGTTAGTGTTGAAAAACCACTTTTCGCACTTGTGTTGGTGCAGGAAACCACTTTTGCACTTGTATTAGTGTGAAAAAAACACTTTTTGCACTTGTGATAGTGTTGAAAAACCACTTTTCGCACTTGTGTTAGTGTTGAAAAAACACTTTTCGCACTTGTGTTGGTGCAGGAAACCACTTTTGCACTTGTATTAGTGTGGAAAAAACACTTTTTGCACTTGTGATAGTGTTGAAAAACCACTTTTCGCACTTGTGTTAGTGTTGAAAAACCACATTACGCACTTGTGTTGGTGCAGGAAACCACTTTTTGCACTTGTGTTAGTGTTGAAAAACCACTTTTCGCACTTGTGTTAGTGTTGAAAAACCACTTTTCGCACTTGTTGGTGCAGGAAACCACTTTTGCACTTGTATTAGTGTGGAAAAAACACTTTTTGCACTTGTGTTAGTGTTGAAAAACCACTTTTCGCACTTGTGTTAGTGTTGAAAAACCACTTTTCGCACTTGTGTTGGTGCAGGAAACCACTTTTGCACTTGTATTAGTGTGGAAAAAACACTTTTTGCACTTGTGATAGTGTTGAAAAACCACTTTTCGCACTTGTGTTAGTGTTGAAAAACCACTTTTCGCACTTGTGTTGGTGCAGAAAACCACTTTTGCACTTGTATTAGTGTGGAAAAAACACTTTTAGCACTTGTGTTAGTGTTGAAAAACCACTTTTTGCACTTGCGTTAGTGTTGAAAAACCACTTTTCGCACTTGTGTTGGTGCAGGAAACCACTTTTGCACTTGTATTAGTGTGGAAAAAGCACTTTTGGCACTTGTGTTAGTGTTGAAAAACCACTTTTCGCACTTGTGTTAGTGTTGAAAAACCACTTTTCGCACTTGTGTTAGTGTTGAAAAACCACTTTTCGCACTTGTGTTGGTGCAGGAAACCACTTTTGCACTTGTTTTAGTGTGGAAAAAACACTTTTTGCACTTGTGATAGTGTTGAAAAACCACTATTCGCACTTGTGTTAGTGTTGAAAAACCACTTTTCGCACTTGTGTTGGTGCAGGAAACCACTTTTGCACTTGTATTAATGTGGAAAAAACACTTTTTGCACTTGTGATATTGTTGAAAAACCACTTTTCGCACTTGTGTTAGTGTTGAAAAACCACTTTTCGCACTTGTGTTAGTGTTGAAAAACCACTTTTCGCACTTGTGTTGGTGCAGGAAATCACTTTTGCACGTGTATTAGTGTGGAAAAAACACTTTTCGCACTTGTGATATTGTTGAAAAACCACTTTTCGCACTTGTGTTTGTGTTGAAAAACCACTTTTTGCACTTGTGTTAGTGATGAAAAACCACTTTTCGCACTTGTGTTGGTGCAGGAAACCATTTTTGCACTTGTATTAGTGTGGAAAAAACACTTTTTGCACTTGTGATAGTGTTGAAAAACCACTTTTCACACTTGTGTTAGTGTTGAAAAACCACTTTTCGCACTTGTGTTGGTGCAGGAAACCACTTTTGCACTTGTATTAGTGTGGAAAAACACTTTTCGCACTTGTGTTTGGGTTGAAAAACCACTTTTCGCACTTGTGTTAGTGTTGAAAAACCACTTTTCGCACTTGTGTTGGTGCAGGAAACCACTTTTGCACTTGTATTAGTGTGGAAAAAACACTTTTTGCATTTGTGATAGTGTTGAAAAACCACTTTTCGCACTTGTGTTAGTGTTGAAAAACCACTTTTCGCACTTGTGTTGGTGCAAGAAACCACTTTTGCACTTGTATTAGTGTGGAAAAAACACTTTTCGCACTTGTGATATTGTTGAAAAACCACTTTTCGCACTTGTGTTAGTGTTGAAAAACCACTTTTCGCACTTGTGTTAGTGTTGAAAAACCACTTTTCGCACTTGTGTTGGTGCAGGAAACCACTTTTGCACGTGTATTAGTGTGGAAAAAACACTTTTCGCACTTGTGTTTGTGTTGAAAAACCACTTTTCACACTTGTGTTAGTGTTGAAAAACCACTTTTCGCACTTGTGTTGGTGCAGGAAACCACTTTTGCACTTGTATTAGTGTGGAAAAAACACTTTTTGCACTTGTGATAGTGTTGAAAAACCACTTTTCGCGCTTGTGTTAGTGTTGAAAAACAACTTTTCGCACTTGTGTTAGTGTTGAAAAACCACTTTTCGCACTTGTGTTGGTGCACGAAACCACTTTTGCACTTGTATTAGTGTGGAAAAAACACTTTTTGCACTAGTGATTGTGTTGAAAAACCACTTTTCGCACATGTGTTAGTGTTGAAAAACCACATTACGCACTTGTGTTGGTGCAGGAAACCACTTTTGCACTTGTATTAGTGTGGAAAAAACACTTTTCGCACTTGTGTTTGTGTTGAAAAACCACTTTTCGCACTTGTGTTAGTGATGAAAAACCACTTTTCGCACTTGTGTTGGTGCAGGAAACCATTTTTGCACTTGTATTAGTGTGGAAAAAACACTTTTTGCACTTGTGATTGTGTTGAAAAACCACTTTTCGCACTTGTGTTAGTGTTGAAAAACCACTTTTCGCACTTGTGTTAGTGTTGAAAAACCATTTTTCGCACTTGTGTTGGTGCAGGAAACCACTTTTGCACTTGTATTAGTGTGGAAAAAACACTTTTCGCACTTGTGTTTGTGTTGAAAAACCACTTTTCGCACTTGTGTTAGTGATGAAAAACCACTTTTCGCACTTGTGTTGGTGCAGGAAACCATTTTTGCACTTGTATTAGTGTGGAAAAAACACTTTTTGCACTTGTGATAGTGTTGAAAAACCACTTTTCGCACTTGTGTTAGTGTTGAAAAACCACTTTTCGCACTTGTGTTAGTGTTGAAAAACCATTTTTCGCACTTGTGTTGGTGCAGGAAACCACTTTTGCACTTGTATTAGTGTGGAAAAAACACTTTTTGCACTTGTGATAGTGTTGAAAAACCACTTTTCGCACATGTGTTAGTGTTGAAAAACCACTTTTCGCACTTGTGTTAGTGTTGAAAAACCACTTTTCGCACTTGTGTTGGTGCAGCAAACCACTTTTGCACTTGTATTAGTGTGGAAAAAACACTTTTTGCACTTGTGATAGTGTTGAAAAACCACTTTTCGCACTTGTGTTAGTGTTGAAAAACCACTTTTCGCACTTGTGTTGGTGCAGGAAACCACTTTTGCACTTGTATTAGTGTGGAAAAAACACTTTTTGCACTTGTGATTGTGTTGAAAAACCACTTTTCGCACTTGTGTTAGTGTTGAAAAACCACATTACGCACTTGTGTTGGTGCAGGAAACCACTTTTTGCACTTGTGTTAGTGTTGAAAAACCACTTTTCGCACTTGTGTTAGTGTTGAAAAACCACTTTTTGCACTTGTGTTGGTGCAGGAAACCACTTTTGCACTTGTATTAGTTTGGAAAAAACACTTTTTGCACTTGTGATAGTGTTGAAAAACCACTTTTCGCACTTGTGTTAGTGTTGAAAAACCACTTTTCGCACTTGTGTTGGTGCAGGAAACCACTTTTGCACTTGTATTAGTGTGAAAAAAACACTTTTTGCACTTGTGATAGTGTTGAAAAACCACTTTTCGCACTTGTGTTAGTGTTGAAAAAACACTTTTCGCACTTGTGTTGGTGCAGGAAACCACTTTTGCACTTGTATTAGTGTGGAAAAACCACTTTTCACACTTGTGTTAGTGTTGAAAAACCACTTTTCGCACTTGTGTTAGTGTTGAAAAACCACTTTTCGCACTTGTGTTGGTGCAGGAAACCACTTTTGCACGTGTATTAGTGTGGAAAAAACACTTTTCGCACTTGTGTTTGTGTTGAAAAACCACTTTTCACACTTGTGTTAGTGTTGAAAAACCACTTTTCGCACTTGTGTTGGTGCAGGAAACCACTTTTGCACTTGTATTAGTGTGGAAAAACACTTTTTGCACTTGTGATAGTGTTGAAAAACCACTTTTCGCACTTGTGTTAGTGTTGAAAAACCACTTTTCGCACTTGTGTTGGTGCAGGAAACCACTTTTGCACGTGTATTAGTGTGGAAAAAACACTTTTCGCACTTGTGATAGTGTTGAAAAACCACTTTTCGCACTTGTGTTTGTGCAGGAAACCACTTTTGCACTTGCATTAGTGTGGGAAAAACACTTTTTGCACTTGTGATAGTGTTGAAAAACCACTTTTCGCACTTGTGTTAGTGTTGAAAAACCACTTTTCGCACTTGTGTTGGTGCAGGAAACCACTTTTGCACTTGTATTATTCTGGAAAAAACACTTTTTGCACTTGTGATATTGTTGAAAAACCACTTTTCGCACTTGTGTTAGTGTTGAAAAACCACTTTTCGCACTTGTGTTGGTGCAGGAAACCACTTTTGCACGTGTATTAGTGTGGAAAAAACACTTTTCGCACTTGTGATAGTGTTGAAAAACCACTTTTCGTACTTGTGTTTGTGTTGAAAAACCACTTTTCGCACTTGTGTTAGTGATGAAAAACCACTTTTCGCACTTGTGTTGGTGCAGGAAACCATTTTTGCACTTGTATTGGTGTGGAAAAAACACTTTTTGCACTTGTGATTGTGTTGAAAAACCACTTTTCGCACTTGTGTTAGTGTTGAAAAACCACTTTTCGCACTTGTGTTGGTGCAGGAAACCACTTTTGCACTTGTATTAGTGTGGAAAAAACACTTTTTGCACTTGTGATAGTGTTGAAAAACCACTTTTCGCACTTGTGTTAGTGTTGAAAAACCACTTTTCCACTTGTGTTAGTGTTGAAAAACCACTTTTCGCACTTGTGTTGGTGCAGGAAACCACTTTTGCACTTGTATTAGTGTGAAAAAAACACTTTTTGCACTTGTGATAGTGTTGAAAAACCACTTTTCGCACCTAATAATAATAATAATAATAATAATTCATTTATTTTGTAGAGCGCTTTTCCAGAAGCCCAAAGGCGCTTTGACAGAGTGGCAAACATAATGCATAATGCAACACTAACTTTTGTTAGTGTTGAAAAACCACTTTTCGCACTTGTGTTGGTGCAGGAAACCACTTTTGCACTTGTTTTAGTGTGGGAAAAACACTTTTTGCACTTGTGATAGTGTTGAAAAACCACTTTTCGCACTTCTGTTAGTGTTGAAAAACCACTTTTCGCACTTGTGTTGGTGCAGGAAACCACTTTTGCACTTGCATTAGTGTGGAAAAAACACTTTTTGCACTTGTGATAGTGTTGAAAAACCACTTTTCGCACTTGTGTTAGTGTTGAAAAACCACTTTTCGCACTTGTGTTGGTGCAGGAAACCACTTTTGCACTTGTATTAGTGTGGAAAAAACACTTTTTGCACTTGTGATATTGTTGAAAAACAACTTTTCGCACTTGTGTTAGTGTTGAAAAACCACTTTTCGCACTTGTGTTAGTGTTGAAAACCACTTTTCGCACTTGTGTTGGTGCAGGAAACCACTTTTGCACGTGTATTAGTGTGGAAAAAACACTTTTCGCACTTGTGATAGTGTTGAAAAACCACTTTTCGCACTTGTGTTTGTGTTGAAAAACCACTTTTCGCACTTGTGTTAGTGATGAAAAACCACTTTTCGCACTTGTGTTGGTGCAGGAAACCATTTTTGCACTTGTATTAGTGTGGAAAAAACACTTTTTGCACTTGTGATAGTGTTGAAAAACCACTTTTCACACTTGTGTTAGTGTTGAAAAACCACTTTTCGCACTTGTGTTAGTGTTGAAAAACCACTTTTCGCACTTGTGTTGGTGCAGGAAACCACTTTTGCACGTGTATTAGTGTGGAAAAAACACTTTTCGCACTTGTGTTTGTGTTGAAAAACCACTTTTCACACTTGTGTTAGTGTTGAAAAACCACTTTTCGCACTTGTGTTGGTGCAGGAAACCACTTTTGCACTTGTATTAGTGTGGAAAAACACTTTTTGCACTTGTGATAGTGTTGAAAAACCACTTTTCGCACTTGTGTTGGTGCAGGAAACCACTTTTGCACTTGTATTAGTGTGGAAAAACACTTTTTGCACTTGTGTTAGTGTTGAAAAACCACTTTTCCACTTGTGTTAGTGTTGAAAAACCACTTTTCGCACTTGTGTTGGTGCAGGAAACCACTTTTGCACTTGTATTAGTGTGAAAAAAACACTTTTTGCACTTGTGATAGTGTTGAAAAACCACTTTTCGCACTTAATAATAATAATAATAATAATAATTCATTTATTTTGTAGAGCGCTTTTCCAGAAGCCCAAAGGCGCTTTGACAGAGTGGCAAACATAATGCATAATGCAACACTAACTTTTGTTAGTGTTGAAAAACCACTTTTCGCACTTGTGTTGGTGCAGGAAACCACTTTTGCACTTGTTTTAGTGTGGAAAAAACACTTTTTGCACTTGTGATAGTGTTGAAAAACCACTTTTCGCACTTCTGTTAGTGTTGAAAAACCACTTTTCGCACTTGTGTTGGTGCAGGAAACCACTTTTGCACTTGCATTAGTGTGGAAAAAACACTTTTTGCACTTGTGATAGTGTTGAAAAACCACTTTTCGCACTTATGTTAGTGTTGAAAAACCACTTTTCGCACTTGTGTTGGTGCAGGAAACCACTTTTGCACTTGTATTAGTGTGGAAAAAACACTTTTTGCACTTGTGATATTGTTGAAAAACAACTTTTCGCACTTGTGTTAGTGGTGAAAAACCACTTTTCGCACTTGTGTTAGTGTTGAAAACCACTTTTCGCACTTGTGTTGGTGCAGGAAACCACTTTTGCACGTGTATTAGTGTGGAAAAAACACTTTTCGCACTTGTGATAGTGTTGAAAAACCACTTTTCGCACTTGTGTTTGTGTTGAAAAACCACTTTTCGCACTTGTGTTAGTGATGAAAAACCACTTTTCGCACTTGTGTTGGTGCAGGAAACCATTTTTGCACTTGTATTAGTGTGGAAAAAACACTTTTTGCACTTGTGATAGTGTTGAAAAACCACTTTTCACACTTGTGTTAGTGTTGAAAAACCACTTTTCGCACTTGTGTTAGTGTTGAAAAACCACTTTTCGCACTTGTGTTGGTGCAGGAAACCACTTTTGCACGTGTATTAGTGTGGAAAAAACACTTTTCGCACTTGTGTTTGTGTTGAAAAACCACTTTTCACACTTGTGTTAGTGTTGAAAAACCACTTTTCGCACTTGTGTTGGTGCAGGAAACCACTTTTGCACTTGTATTAGTGTGGAAAAACACTTTTTGCACTTGTGATAGTGTTGAAAAACCACTTTTCGCACTTGTGTTAGTGTTGAAAAACCACTTTTCGCACTTGTGTTGGTGCAGGAAACCACTTTTTCACGTGTATTAGTGTGGAAAAAACACTTTTCGCACTTGTGATAGTGTTGAAAAACCACTTTTCGCACTTGTGTTTGTGCAGGAAACCACTTTTGCACTTGCATTAGTGTGGGAAAAACACTTTTTGCACTTGTGATAGTGTTGAAAAACCACTTTTCGCACTTGTGTTAGTGTTGAAAAACCACTTTTCGCACTTGTGTTGGTGCAGGAAACCACTTTTGCACTTGTATTATTCTGGAAAAAACACTTTTTGCACTTGTGATATTGTTGAAAAACCACTTTTCGCACTTGTGTTAGTGTTGAAAAACCACTTTTCGCACTTGTGTTGGTGCAGGAAACCACTTTTGCACGTGTATTAGTGTGGAAAAAACACTTTTCGCACTTGTGATAGTGTTGAAAAACCACTTTTCGTACTTGTGTTTGTGTTGAAAAACCACTTTTCGCACTTGTGTTAGTGATGAAAAACCACTTTTCGCACTTGTGTTGGTGCAGGAAACCATTTTTGCACTTGTATTGGTGTGGAAAAAACACTTTTTGCACTTGTGATTGTGTTGAAAAACCACTTTTCGCACTTGTGTTAGTGTTGAAAAACCACATTACGCACTTGTGTTGGTGCAGGAAACCACTTTTGCACTTGTATTAGTGTGGAAAAAACACTTTTCGCACTTGTGTTTGTGTTGAAAAACCACTTTTCGCACTTGTGTTAGTGATGAAAAAACACTTTCCGCACTTGTGTTGGTGCAGGAAACCATTTTTGCACTTGTATTAGTGTGGAAAAAACACTTTTTGCACTTGTGATAGTGTTGAAAAACCACTTTTCGCACTTGTGTTAGTGTTGAAAAACCACTTTTCGCACTTGTGTTAGTGTTGAAAAACCACTTTTTGCACTTGTGTTGGCGCAGGAAACCACTTTTGCACTTGTATTAGTGTGGAAAAAACACTTTTTGCACTTGTGATAGTGTTGAAAAACCACTTTTCGCACATGTGTTAGTGTTGAAAAACCACTTTTCGCACTTGTGTTAGTGTTGAAAAACCACTTTTCGCACTTGTGTTGGTGCAGGAAACCACTTTTGCACTTGTATTAGTGTGGAAAAAACACTTTTTGCACTTGTGATAGTGTTGAAAAACCACTTTTCGCACTTGTGTTAGTGTTGAAAAACCACTTTACGCACTTGTGTTGGTGCAGGAAACCACTTTTGCACTTGTATTAGTGTGGAAAAAACACTTTTCGCACTTGTGATAGTGTTGAAAAACCACTTTTCGCACATGTGTTAGTGTTGAAAAACCACTTTTCGCACTTGTGTTAGTGTTGAAAAACCACTTTTCGCACTTGTGTTGGTGCAGGAAACCACTTTTGCACTTGTATTAGTGTGGAAAAAACACTTTTTGCACTTGTGATAGTGTTGAAAAACCACTTTTCGCACTTGTGTTAGTGTTGAAAAACCACTTTTCGCACTTGTGTTAGTGTTGAAAAACCACTTTTCGCACTTGTGTTGGTGCAGGAAACCACTTTTGCACTTGTATTAGTGTGGAAAAAACACTTTTTGCACTTGTCTTAGTGTTGAAAAACCACTTTTCGCACTTGTGTTGGTGCAGGAAACCACTTTTGCACTTGTATTAGTGTGGAAAAACACTTTTCGCACTTGTGTTTGTGTTGAAAAACCACTTTTCGCACTTGTGTTAGTGTTGAAAAACCACTTTTCGCACTTGTGTTGGTGCAGGAAACCACTTTTGCACTTGTATTAGTGTGGAAAAAACACTTTTTGCATTTGTGATAGTGTTGAAAAACCACTTTTCGCACTTGTGTTAGTGTTGAAAAACCACTTTTCGCACTTGTGTTGGTGCAAGAAACCACTTTTGCACTTGTATTAGTGTGGAAAAAACACTTTTTGCACTTGTGATAGTGTTGAAAAACCACTTTTCGCACTTCTGTTAGTGTTGAAAAACGACTTTCCGCACTTGTGTTAGTGTTGAAAAACCACTTTTCGCACTTGTGTTGGTGCAGGAAACCACTTTTGCACTTGTATTAGTGTGAAAAAAACACTTTTTGCACTTGTGATAGTGTTGAAAAACCACTTTTCGCACTTGTGTTAGTGTTGAAAAACCACTTTTCGCACTTGTGTTAGTGTTGAAAAACCACTTTTCGCACTTCTGTTGGTGCAGGAAACCACTTTTGCACTTGTAATAGTGTGGAAAAAACACTTTTTGCACTTGTGATAGTGTTGAAAAACCACTTTTCGCACTTGTGTTAGTGTTGAAAAACCACTTTTCGCACTTGTGTTAGTGTTGAAAAACCAATTTTCCCACTTGTGTTGGTGCAGGAAACCACTTTTGCACTTGTATTAGTGTGGAAAAACCACTTTTCGCACTTGTGTTAGTGTTGAAAAACCACTTTTCGCACTTGTGTTAGTGTTGAAAAACCACTTTTTGCACTTGTGTTGGCGCAGGAAACCACTTTTGCACTGGTATTAGTGTGGAAAAAACACTTTTTGCACTTGTGATAGTGTTGAAAAACCACTTTTCGCACATGTGTTAGTGTTGAAAAACCACTTTTCGCACTTGTGTTAGTGTTGAAAAACCACTTTTCGCACTTGTGTTGGTGCAGGAAACCACTTTTGCACTTGTATTAGTGTGGAAAAAACACTTTTTGCACTTGTGATAGTGTTGAAAAACCACTTTTCGCACTTGTGTTAGTGTTGAAAAACCACTTTACGCACTTGTGTTGGTGCAGGAAACCACTTTTGCACTTGTATTAGTGTGGAAAAAACACTTTTCGCACTTGTGATAGTGTTGAAAAACCACTTTTCGCACATGTGTTAGTGTTGAAAAACCACTTTTCGCACTTGTGTTAGTGTTGAAAAACCACTTTTCGCACTTGTGTTGGTGCAGGAAACCACTTTTGCACTTGTATTAGTGTGGAAAAAACACTTTTTGCACTTGTGATAGTGTTGAAAAACCACTTTTCGCACTTGTGTTAGTGTTGAAAAACCACTTTTCGCACTTGTGTTAGTGTTGAAAAACCACTTTTCGCACTTGTGTTGGTGCAGGAAACCACTTTTGCACTTGTATTAGTGTGGAAAAAACACTTTTTGCACTTGTCTTAGTGTTGAAAAACCACTTTTCGCACTTGTGTTGGTGCAGGAAACCACTTTTGCACTTGTATTAGTGTGGAAAAACACTTTTCGCACTTGTGTTTGTGTTGAAAAACCACTTTTCGCACTTGTGTTAGTGTTGAAAAACCACTTTTCGCACTTGTGTTGGTGCGGGAAACCACTTTTGCACTTGTATTAGTGTGAAAAAAACACTTTTTGCACTTGTGATAGTGTTGAAAAACCACTTTTCGCACTTGCGTTAGTGTTGAAAAAACACTTTTCGCACTTGTGTTGGTGCAGGAAACCACTTTTGCACTTGTATTAGTGTGGAAAAAACACTTTTTGCACTTGTGATAGTGTTGAAAAACCACTTTTCGCACTTGTGTTAGTGTTGAAAAACCACTTTTCGCACTTGTGTTGGTGCAGGAAACCACTTTTGCACTTGTATTAGTGTGGAAAAAACACTTTTTGCACTTGTGATTGTGTTGAAAAACCACTTTTCGCACTTGTGTTAGTGTTGAAAAACCACATTACGCACTTGTGTTGGTGCAGGAAACCACTTTTTGCACTTGTGTTAGTGTTGAAAAACCACTTTTCGCACTTGTGTTAGTGTTGAAAAACCACTTTTCGCACTTGTGTTGGTGCAGGAAACCACTTTTGCACTTGTATTAGTGTGGAAAAAACACTTTTTGCACTTGTGTTAGTGTTGAAAAACCACTTTTCGCACTTGTGTTAGTGTTGAAAAACCACTTTTCGCACTTGTGTTGGTGCAGGAAACCACTTTTGCACTTGTATTAGTGTGGAAAAAACACTTTTTGCACTTGTGATAGTGTTGAAAAACCACTTTTCGCACTTGTGTTAGTGTTGAAAAACCACTTTTCGCACTTGTGTTGGTGCAGAAAACCACTTTTGCACTTGTATTAGTGTGGAAAAAACACTTTTAGCACTTGTGTTAGTGTTGAAAAACCACTTTTTGCACTTGCGTTAGTGTTGAAAAACCACTTTTCGCACTTGTGTTGGTGCAGGAAACCACTTTTGCACTTGTATTAGTGTGGAAAAAGCACTTTTCGCACTTGTGTTAGTGTTGAAAAACCACTTTTCGCACTTGTGTTAGTGTTGAAAAACCACTTTTCGCACTTGTGTTAGTGTTGAAAAACCACTTATCGCACTTGTATTGGTGCAGGAAACCACTTTTGCACTTGTTTTAGTGTGGAAAAAACACTTTTTGCACTTGTGATAGTGTTGAAAAACCACTATTCGCACTTGTGTTAGTGTTGAAAAACCACTTTTCGCACTTGTGTTGGTGCAGGAAACCACTTTTGCACTTGTATTAGTGTGGAAAAAACACTTTTTGCACTTGTGATATTGTTGAAAAACCACTTTTCGCACTTGTGTTAGTGTTGAAAAACCACTTTTCGCACTTGTGTTAGTGTTGAAAAACCACTTTTCGCACTTGTGTTGGTGCAGGAAATCACTTTTGCACGTGTATTAGTGTGGAAAAAACACTTTTCGCACTTGTGATATTGTTGAAAAACCACTTTTCGCACTTGTGTTTGTGTTGAAAAACCACTTTTTGCACTTGTGTTAGTGATGAAAAACCACTTTTCGCACTTGTGTTGGTGCAGGAAACCATTTTTGCACTTGTATTAGTGTGGAAAAACACTCTCCGCACTTGTGTTTGGGTTGAAAAACCACTTTTCGCACTTGTGTTAGTGTTGAAAAACCACTTTTCGCACTTGTGTTTGTGTTGAAAAACCACTTTTCACACTTGTGTTAGTGTTGAAAAACCACTTTTCGCACTTGTGTTGGTGCAGGAAACCACTTTTGCACTTGTATTAGTGTGGAAAAACACTCTCCGCACTTGTGTTTGGGTTGAAAAACCACTTTTCGCACTTGTGTTAGTGTTGAAAAACCACTTTTCGCACTTGTGTTGGTGCAGGAAACCACTTTTGCACTTGTATTAGTGTGGAAAAAACACTTTTTGCATTTGTGATAGTGTTGAAAAACCACTTTTCGCACTTGTGTTAGTGTTGAAAAACCACTTTTCGCACTTGTGTTGGTGCAAGAAACCACTTTTGCACTTGTATTAGTGTGGAAAAAACACTTTTTGCACTTGTGATAGTGTTGAAAAACCACTTTTCGCACTTCTGTTAGTGTTGAAAAACGACTTTCCGCACTTGTGTTAGTGTTGAAAAACCACTTTTCGCACTTGTGTTGGTGCAGGAAACCACTTTTGCACTTGTATTAGTGTGAAAAAAACACTTTTTGCACTTGTGATAGTGTTGAAAAACCACTTTTCGCACTTGTGTTAGTGTTGAAAAAACACTTTTCGCACTTGTGTTGGTGCAGGAAACCACTTTTGCACTTGTATTAGTGTGGAAAAAACACTTTTTGCACTTGTGATAGTGTTGAAAAACCACTTTTCGCACTTGTGTTAGTGTTGAAAAACCACTTTTCGCACTTGTGTTGGTGCAGGAAACCACTTTTGCACTTGTATTAGTGTGGAAAAAACACTTTTTGCACTTGTGATTGTGTTGAAAAACCACTTTTCGCACTTGTGTTAGTGTTGAAAAACCACATTACGCACTTGTGTTGGTGCAGGAAACCACTTTTTGCACTTGTGTTAGTGTTGAAAAACCACTTTTTGCACTTGTGTTAGTGTTGAAAAACCACTTTTCGCACTTGTGTTGGTGCAGGAAACCACTTTTGCACTTGTATTAGTGTGGAAAAAACACTTTTTGCACTTGTGTTAGTGTTGAAAAACCACTTTTCGCACTTGTGTTAGTGTTGAAAAACCACTTTTCGCACTTGTGTTGGTGCAGGAAACCACTTTTGCACTTGTATTAGTGTGGAAAAAACACTTTTTGCACTTGTGATAGTGTTGAAAAACCACTTTTCGCACTTGTGTTAGTGTTGAAAAACCACTTTTCGCACTTGTGTTGGTGCAGAAAACCACTTTTGCACTTGTATTAGTGTGGAAAAAACACTTTTTGCACTTGTGTTAGTGTTGAAAAACCACTATTTGCACTTGTGTTAGTGTTGAAAAAACCACTTTTCGCACTTGTGTTGGTGCAGGAAACCACTTTTGCACTTGTATTAGCGTGGAAAAAAACACTTTTTGCACTTGTGATATTGTTGAAAAACCACTTTTCGCACTTGTGTTAGTGTTGAAAAACCACTTTTCGCACTTGTGATAGTGTTGAAAAACCACTTTTCGCACTTGTGTTGGTGCAGGAAATCACTTTTGCACGTGTATTAGTGTGGAAAAAACACTTTTCGCACTTGTGATAGTGTTGAAAAACCACTTTTCGCACTTGTGTTTGTGTTGAAAAACCACTTTTTGCACTTGTGTTAGTGATGAAAAACCACTTTTCGCACTTGTGTTGGTGCAGGAAACCATTTTTGCACTTGTATTAGTGTGGAAAAAACACTTTTTACACTTGTGATAGTGTTGAAAAACCACTTTTCACACTTCTGTTAGTGTTGAAAAACCACTTTTCGCACTTGTGTTGGTGCAGGAAACCACTTTTGCACTTGTATTAGTGTGGAAAAACACTTTTCGCACTTGTGTTTGTGTTGAAAAACCACTTTTCGCACTTGTGTTAGTGTTGAAAAACCACTTTTCGCACTTGTGTTGGTGCAGGAAACCACTTTTGCACTTGTATTAGTGTGGAAAAAACACTTTTTGCATTTGTGATAGTGTTGAAAAACCACTTTTCGCACTTGTGTTAGTGTTGAAAAACCACTTTTCGCACTTGTGTTGGTGCAAGAAACCACTTTTGCACTTGTATTAGTGTGGAAAAAACACTTTTTGCACTTGTGATAGTGTTGAAAAACCACTTTTCGCACTTCTGTTAGTGTTGAAAAACCACTTTTCGCACTTGTGTTAGTGTTGAAAAACCACATTACGCACTTGTGTTGGTGCAGGAAACCACTTTTTGCACTTGTGTTAGTGTTGAAAAACCACTTTTCGCACTTGTGTTAGTGTTGAAAAACCACTTTTCGCACTTGTGTTGGTGCAGGAAACCACTTTTGCACTTGTATTAGTGTGGAAAAAACACTTTTTGCACTTGTGTTAGTGTTGAAAAACCACTTTTCGCACTTGTGTTAGTGTTGAAAAACCACTTTTCGCACTTGTGTTGGTGCAGGAAACCACTTTTGCACTTGTATTAGTGTGGAAAAAACACTTTTTGCACTTGTGATAGTGTTGAAAAACCACTTTTCGCACTTGTGTTAGTGTTGAAAAACCACTTTTCGCACTTGTGTTGGTGCAGAAAACCACTTTTGCACTTGTATTAGTGTGGAAAAAACACTTTTAGCACTTGTGTTAGTGTTGAAAAACCACTTTTCGCACTTGTGTTGGTGCAGGAAACCACTTTTGCACTTGTATTAGTGTGGAAAAAGCACTTTTCGCACTTGTGTTAGTGTTGAAAAACCACTTTTCGCACTTGTGTTAGTGTTGAAAAACCACTTATCGCACTTGTGTTAGTGTTGAAAAACCACTTTTCGCACTTGTGTTGGTGCAGGAAACCACTTTTGCACTTGTTTTAGTGTGGAAAAAACACTTTTTGCACTTGTGATAGTGTTGAAAAACCACTATTCACACTTGTGTTAGTGTTGAAAAACCACTTTTCGCACTTGTGTTGGTGCAGGAAACCACTTTTGCACTTGTATTAGTGTGGAAAAAACACTTTTTGCACTTGTGATATTGCTGAAAAACCACTTTTTGCACTTGTGTTAGTGTTGAAAAACCACTTTTCGCACTTGTGTTAGTGTTGAAAAACCACTTTTCGCACTTGTGTTGGTGCAGGAAACCACTTTTGCATGTGTATTAGTGTGGAAAAAACACTTTTCGCACTTGTGATAGTGTTGAAAAACCACTTTTCGCACTTGTGTTTGTGTTGAAAAACCACTTTTCGCACTTGTGTTAGGGATGAAAAACCACTTTTCGCACTTGTGTTGGTGCAGGAAACCATTTTTGCACTTGTATTAGTGTGGAAAAAACACTTTTTGCACTTGTGATAGTGTTGAAAAACCACTTTTCACACTTGTGTTAGTGTTGAAAAACCACTTTTCGCACTTGTGTTAGTGTTGAAAAACCACTTTTCGCACTTGTGTTGGTGCAGGAAACCACTTTTGCACATGTATTAGTGTGGCAAAAACACTTTTCGCACTTGTGTTTGTCTTGAAAAACCACTTTTCACACTTGTGTTAGTGTTGAAAAACCACTTTTCGCACTTGTGTTGGTGCAGGAAACCACTTTTGCACTTGTATTAGTGTGGAAAAAACACTTTTAGCACTTGTGTTAGTGTTGAAAAACCACTTTTCGCACTTGTGTTGGTGCAGGAAACCACTTTTGCACTTGTATTAGTGTGGAAAAAGCACTTTTCGCACTTGTGTTAGTGTTGAAAAACCACTTTTCGCACTTGTGTTAGTGTTGAAAAACCACTTATCGCACTTGTGTTAGTGTTGAAAAACCACTTTTCGCACTTGTGTTGGTGCAGGAAACCACTTTTGCACTTGTTTTAGTGTGGAAAAAACACTTTTTGCACTTGTGATAGTGTTGAAAAACCACTATTCGCACTTGTGTTAGTGTTGAAAAACCACTTTTCGCACTTGTGTTGGTGCAGGAAACCACTTTTGCACTTGTATTAGTGTGGAAAAAACACTTTTTGCACTTGTGATATTGCTGAAAAACCACTTTTCGCACTTGTGTTAGTGTTGAAAAACCACTTTTCGCACTTGTGTTAGTGTTGAAAAACCACTTTTCGCACTTGTGTTGGTGCAGGAAACCACTTTTGCATGTGTATTAGTGTGGAAAAAACACTTTTCGCACTTGTGATAGTGTTGAAAAACCACTTTTCGCACTTGTGTTTGTGTTGAAAAACCACTTTTCGCACTTGTGTTAGTGATGAAAAACCACTTTTCGCACTTGTGTTGGTGCAGGAAACCATTTTTGCACTTGTATTAGTGTGGAAAAAACACTTTTTGCACTTGTGATAGTGTTGAAAAACCACTTTTCACACTTGTGTTAGTGTTGAAAAACCACTTTTCGCACTTGTGTTAGTGTTGAAAAACCACTTTTCGCACTTGTGTTGGTGCAGGAAACCACTTTTGCACATGTATTAGTGTGGAAAAAACACTTTTCGCACTTGTGTTTGTCTTGAAAAACCACTTTTCACACTTGTGTTAGTGTTGAAAAACCACTTTTCGCACTTGTGTTGGTGCAGGAAACCACTTTTGCACTTGTATTAGTGTGGAAAAAACACTTTTTGCACTTGTGATAGTGTTGAAAAACCACTTTTCGCACTTGTGTTAGTGTTGAAAAACCACATTACGCACTTGTGTTGGTGCAGGAAACCACTTTTGCACTTGTATTAGTGTGGAAAAACCACTTTTTGCACTTGTGTTAGTGTTGAAAAACCACTTTTCACACTTGTGTTAGTGTTGAAAAAAACTTTTCACACTTGTGTTAGTGTTGAAAAACCACTTTTCGCACTTGTGTTGGTGCAGGAAACCACTTTTGCACTTGTATTAGTGTGGAAAAAACACTTTTTGCACTTGTGATAGTGTTGAAAAACCACTTTTCGCACTTGTGTTAGTGTTGAAAAACCACTTTTCGCACTTGTGTTAGTGTTGAAAAACCACTTTTCGCACTTGTTTTGGTGCAGGAAACCACTTTTGCACTTGTGTTAGTGTGGAAAAAACACTTTTTGCACTTGTGATTGTGTTGAAAAACCACTTTTTGCACTTGTGTTAGTGTTGAAAAACCACTTTTCGCACTTGTGTTAGTGTTGAAAAACCACTTTTCGCACTTGTGTTGGTGCAGGAAACCACTTTTGCACTTGTATTAGTGTGGAAAAAACACTTTTTGCACTTGTGTTAGTGTTGAAAAACCACTTTTCGCACTTGTGTTAGTGTTGAAAAACCACTTTTCGCACTTGTGTTGGTGCAGGAAACCACTTTTGCACTTGTATTAGTGTGGAAAAAACACTTTTTGCACTTGTGATAGTGTTGAAAAACCACTTTTTGCACTTGTGTTAGTGTTGAAAAACCACTTTTCGCACTTGTGTTGGTGCAGAAAACCACTTTTGCACTTGTATTAGTGTGGAAAAAGCACTTTTCGCACTTGTGTTAGTGTTGAAAAACCACTTTTCGCACTTGTGTTAGTGTTGAAAAACCACTTTTCGCACTTGTGTTAGTGTTGAAAAACCACTTTTCGCACTTGTGTTGGTGCAGGAAACCACTTTTGCACTTGTTTTAGTGTGGAAAAAACACTTTTTGCACTTGTGATAGTGTTGAAAAACAACTTTTCGCACTTGTGTTAGTGTTGAAAAACCACTTTTCGCACTTGTGTTGGTGCAGGAAACCACTTTTGCACTTGTATTAGTGTGGAAAAAACACTTTTTGCACTTGTGATAGTGTTGAAAAACCACTTTTCGCACTTGTGTTAGTGTTGAAAAACAACTTTTCGCACTTGTGTTAGTGTTGAAAAACCACTTTTCGCACTTGTGTTGGTGCAGGAAACCACTTTTGCACTTGTATTAGTGTGGAAAAAACACTTTTTGCATTTGTGATAGTGTTGAAAAACCACTTTTCGCACTTGTGTTAGTGTTGAAAAACCACTTTTCGCACTTGTGTTGGTGCAAGAAACCACTTTTGCACTTGTATTAGTGTGGAAAAAACACTTTTTGCACTTGTGATAGTGTTGAAAAACCACTTTTCGCACTTCTGTTAGTGTTGAAAAACGACTTTCCGCACTTGTGTTAGTGTTGAAAAACCACTTTTCGCACTTGTGTTGGTGCAGGAAACCACTTTTGCACTTGTATTAGTGTGAAAAAACACTTTTTGCACTTGTGATAGTGTTGAAAAACCACTTTTCGCACTTGTGTTAGTGTTGAAAAACCACTTTTCGCACTTGTGTTGGTGCAGGATACCACTTTTGCACTTGTATTAGTGTGGAAAAAACACTTTTTGCACTTGTGATAGTGTTGAAAAACCACTTTTCGCAC